>NC_056741.1:1504211401-1504240470 GCF_019279795.1 Protopterus annectens
TTGCTTGGCAGTCCTGCAGGGTTTGATTGCCACACCATCTCTTTCCTAGAGCATTCCTCCTCCCCCAGCTAAGCTATGGTATGCAACCCATATGTTATGACTGCAGTTGCATTCTTGAAGGACATAGTACAGTTTTGTACCTACCATAAATGTAGATGTCCGATAGATATGCAACTGCAGTCGGATTTTCCCTCCCTCCATACCCCTGTATGCCTTGAGTCCACTCCTATCCCTGTTTCTCTTAGTGGGGATATCTGTTATGGTGTATCTGTTTATTGCTTACTTATTTGTGTGGAATCCTGTTTTTGTCTTCCAATTTGATTACAGCCTTCCTTGGAGGGCACCTGGCATCTGGGGCAAGAAACACTGAAGAAAATGGCGTCGGCTGATGCTTATGTACTCCAGCCGCTCTGACGTCGGAGAGAAATGCGACATCAGCCGACGTCGGACCCAGACTTTGGAATCCGGCCGACCGAGGGCTGCCTGAGGCAGGACAACCCATATATTATGACTGCAGTTGCATATCTATCGGACATCTACATTTATGGTAAGTACAAAACTGTACTTTTCTAGTTTTCTAACTGAATTATGTCTAGGCAGTGCTAAGGCTCTCGCTGTCCATTGGCCTCACATGCTTTGATATTATTGGAAACTGGTTAACTGCAGAAGAGTTTTAGAAACAGTTAAGTGGTCCTTTGTTATATACACCTTCAAGAAATTTCTTATGCTATTCTTTCGTAATAGCAGGGCCAATCCTGTATATAAACATTTCCCAGGTGTTTGTAAATCCATATGCTACATCCTCCCAGGTTGAGTAAGCTATGGTATTCTACCCTTAAGCAACTGCAGCAGTGGGTTGGAGTAACGTAATACGGTTGTGTGAGTTGCACATTCCCTTAATAGATTTTTGAAGTACTTATTGTTGCAGTAGCCATGCCCACACACCATCCCCACAGTTGTGTATTGGGGTATCTTATTTTGGTTGGTTCAAATTGAGTATGCTTTTTTTTATCTAGTAAGCAAGAAAGTCCTTAAGATATTCCAGTCTGACTGCTGACTGGCCAGTCCTGAAAAGGGAATGTTCAATCAGCAGGTATTTGAGGGACCGACGCACAGCTTTTGCAATTTGGCTGATTGCAGTGTAATGGTCAAGACACAACCCACAGTATACTGCAAGAGTGAGGAATTTTTATTCTGTCTTGTCTCCCGATTCCAACGGAGCTGCCATGTCAAGGCTAGCCTTTTCTTTCATAAAGCTCAAAAGGTTGAAATGTGTTTGAGATCTTGTAGCAAACTTAAGCATTAATTTAAGGAGTTTGATCAACTCATTTCCTGACAAACCAGCTTCCTTTTGACTACGTGCATCTGCCTACCACCCCACACTTCCTCCTACCTGTAACTCCATTGTCTGAGAAGCTTCCAAGGACTTCTAGTCTGGGAATCTGTCACCAGAGACCACTGACTACTTTATTTTCAGAATGGTTGCCAAGTGTCATGGCTTTCACTGTCTGTCTGATTGGTCAGTCCTCCTGTCCCTTCAGTTCTGTTCCATTTAAGTTCTCCAGTTTTGAAATAGTTTTCTGTCTGGCACTATGGAATTGGTTCCTGCTAGTCAAATTGAATAGTTTTTTATTAATAACTATACTCGCCTTCTGAATAGAGGACAAAGTGACTCATTTTGGATTTGTCCCTTCTCAATTTGTTTCCGACTGTTACTATGCAGTCTTTACTTCTGTTTATTATGTCTCAAGCCTTTTTGATTGCCTTGGTTATAAAAATGCATATCTGTATATTCCAATCTATTTGGACCACAATATAGTTTTTAAGGTTGTGTTTCAGAATTTCATTTTCAGTTCTGTGCATTACCTTTTGGCCTGTCTGCAGCACCAAGTGTTTTTACAACATTTCTAGCTCTGGTTGTTGCTCTTTCTTCAGAGTTGAGGGAATTTGCATTCTCTTACTTGGACAATTTGCTACTTAACTCTCTTACAAGCAAAAAGCTCATTCTCTATCGTAACTTTAAAATGAATTTAGTCCTGTTTGGGATTCACTCTAAACATCCAAAAAAGCTAATTTGCTTACCTTCCAAGGTCTGATGATTCAGGGTTGCAGGCTCAGTTCCTTATCAGTGACTGCATTCCTTTAACAAAAGGTGCATTTCCTAAAGGAGTACTTTGTATCTCCTTCCCTTAGATGTTACATTAGCAGGAGAGAGAGATTTTAAGATCTCTGAGGTTATGGCTTGCACCAGTCTCATGATTTGATGGACCAAACACTATGCAAGGAAGATAGAGTAGTATCTAAAGTTAGTCTGGATACAGCATTGTCATTCTTTGAACTTCCCAATCCCTCACTTGCCATTCATCAGAAAGAAACGTCATTTGTGAATCACTCAGATTCTTCTCAGCCGAGGGGTTGCCTTTTCTCTTTCATCCCGTTTGTCAACATCTGTTTATAGATGCTTCATACCCTGCTTGGAGAGCCTGTTACATGAAAAGGTCTTGGAAGAACCAGAATGACCACATAAATAATTGGTTATAGATTATTCTAGTTTTGCAGTCCTTGCATCACCTCTGGTCTCTGGGTACCCTTTGGATGTTTACAGACACTACCACAGTTATGTGGTACGTAAACAAGCAAGACAGGACAAGGCCATATCATGCTTCCTTTGCAGGTTAATAGTGCCTGATTGGGACTTGGCTGTACAGCACATTCTGTTCCTAGCAATTTACATTCTCTTAGAGGACAATTCAGTGGTATATTCCTTGATTAGATTCCAGGCAAACCCTCATGAATTGATGACTGGAGAGGTCTTACTATAGGTATAATCAGTGAGGTACTCTTCAGTTTGATACATGTGCCTGCAGTCAGACAGCTCAGGCTGTTTTCTTCAAGGGTTCTGTATCCAGCAAATTGATTGCCATGTCTTTTTCTTAGGGCGATTCATTTGCATCTTCCCTCCCCCCTCCTCTCATTCCTAGGATTCTCTTAAAAATCAAAAATTTGGTTTAGACTCCCTTCTGGCCCAGACAACATGATTGCCTCAGTCCCCTTTTTTTCTTCTGGCTCAGGACAATCACCACAAGTTACTTCACAAGATGAAATTGTACTGTAAAAGGGCTCTGCAATAGTCTCCCAACTTTGAATCTTACCCTTTGAAGAGCCTCTGATCACCCAGCTTTCAGTGGATGTGCTACAGATGAAACAGGGTGATAGAAAAGCTGCTACAATAAAATGTTTATAAATTGTATTTGTTTTTGTTGACCGAGAAGGTCCAGCTGGGTATGATCCCTTTTCAGCAGAAGTCCTGGGTGAAAAGCTTCACACATACAACTAACAATAAATATGATTTTTACATACGTGTAGAGACAGTCTGTATGAATCACGTAAATTCTCAAACTACATAATTAGCGATGTGTGAGAACAGTAGTATGGCACAACAGTACTTTAAAACTTTATGGTGCAAGTAATTCATATATGTACAAGTTGAAGAGTTTATGAATGTAGCTGTCCTACGAGTTTATAGGCTTGTTAAAAACTGAAGATAATTGTAGAGGATGAAATGGTTAGATCTGATGTTGTCCAACTCATTTCATTAACCTTAAGGACTCTTAATGCTTGGAACTGACCAGCTGCCTTCTCACAGCTTGAGATTTCAAACTTCATCTCCTCTTAATTACTCACAATGCCCCGCTCCCCCATGTTGCATCATATCTCGTTTGCTGCAATTAGTGTTAGCTGCAAGTTCCACTTGAGCTTCTCTGTAATGAGTGTTTTGGCTAAGTTTTCTAAATTTTTAATCTTCCTACCCTCCTCCTCTTCTCCTTTGCCTTCCTCCTCTCCTCCTTTGCCTTTCTGGCTGTCAGTTTTCTATCCATTAGGCTTTATTTAAAAAAATAAATATATGTTTCTTCCTTTCTTCTATCTTCTTTGGTGCCCTTTTCTTTTTTTCTCTTTATGGCTGATCAGAAGCCTTTGTGTTTCAAAAAGTGCAGTACTGTGGTCGGAACATTCTTTTAGATGACACCCAGAGGTAGTGCATCTACTCTTTGGGGCCTCACTGTTTGGAAGACCCTTGACACATGCAGGGCTTTTCACCCCTGGGCTCTGGTGGATAGGAATAGCAAGTTCATTTTAAAGAGCTTGCTCCCTCCTCCTCTCGGAGTTCCTTTCACAGGAGCTCAACCCACCTGCAGCTAAGAAGCCAAAAGAGTTCCGGGAGTCCAGAATGCCATTTCCCACTCAATCTTCCTCAGAACCACCATGGAATAAACAAATTTTTGGAACCAATCTACTTGGCTCTGAGCTGTTACGTCCACCATCCCACAACCCTGTTCCTTCTCCATGGCTGTGGGGCCGAGTGGCGTCCTCTGTGTTGGCTCCAGCTGTGTAGGCGCCAGGGTCTTCTCTGCCGGTACCTTCTGGAGGATCTCTGACCTGTTCCCTGGAGGGATCTCTCTGACCTTTCTCCTCTGCTTTGTCTAGGTCTTTCTAAAGCCTGTTCTGTAGGGATGTGGGTAAACTCAAGAGGCATTTCTATGAGACACTGATCCAGATGGGGCTTGTCTGCCCAGTCAACTTAGGGATCCATGAAGCTCTTCCCTTTCCAGCTTGTAGTGCATTCTCCGATGTGCCTGTCTGTTTTGGAGTTGTTGGTTCCATTTGGTCCCAGTGCAGGGGTGTAAGGTCCTCTACCTTTGACAGCTCAGACTCTCCCCACGTAGCTGGAGGCCCATTAATTCTGGACGGTGTCTGCCTTGGTGGTTTCAGCCCTGATTAGACAACTCCAGGTAGCTTGGAGTCCATCTGCATTCGAGGTAGTGGAGATGGTCCTCTTTGTTCATAGGAGACTCTTAGCACTTAATGCAACAAAGTCTCCCCTGTTCCACTCTCTAACTGTGCCTCAGAACTCTGAGCTACCACATGGGTAGCTATTCCCCTTGGTGGATCCCCAGGCTTTTTCCAGTACCTTCCCGGAGCGCCGCACCCCCCAAGGAGGCTCCTTGGACAAGACAGTGTAAAAGGAGACATGTGGATTCCCCTATGGAATCCCTTACCATGGATACAGATTTTAAGGAAGGTGAAAGGTCTCCCAAATTTCCACCCGACAAAGTCTCCTTTGGAGACATCCTTGAAATCCTTCGCCAGAAGGATAGATGATCCTCCCAAACTTCGGAGGAGTCTGTGCTTTCAGAGGCTTTCAGGGCTGACCTAAAACCTTTATGTTCACCTGGCCGACCCGCTGATCCAGCTTGTGTTGTTGAGGGCTTGGAAGGAACAGGATACAGTAGAATACATCCCCAACCATGCTGATAAAATTTTAAGCGCCCCAGCTGGCAAACCGTTTTGGACCATAGGAAATCCCAGTAGATGCGTTGGTTGTAGCGACAACCACCAAGGAGTTAGCTCAGGAAAGCTCCTCAGTCCCCCTCCCCCCATCCCCCACTCCTGAGTGGAGAATCTTGGGCTCTGCACAGATTTGGTAAGAGGGTCTAAGACTAGTCTACTTTTGCTCTAAAGGCATTGAGCGACTTGTCTCACTTTACCAGGCTACAAAGAGACTTGGTTAAGGAACTTTCTTGCAGGGATCCGTACCTTCCAAGGTGTGGTAGTCTGTCTCCTCTAGGTTGGCCACCCTACATTCCCTGGCTAATGTGTCTGTGAGGCATATTTCTCACGCTGCGGATGGTACCTCAAGGTTGGCCGGTTTGGACATTGTCATTAGGTGTCATGCCTGGATGAGGCTGTGAGATTTTGCAGAGCCTTTCAAGCCGTCCTTTGTTAATGCCTCCCTTGATGGCTCCACCTTGTTTGGGCCTACCATTTGTGTCACCTTAACCCAGAGTCCGAACGATGGTAAGCCTTTGTCCGCTGTCAGGATTAGTTTTTCTACTCCACAATGCACCTTTTCTAGGAACCAGCATAGCAGTAAAAAATGTTTCGGAAATGGCACGCCCTTTTCCAAGACACTCTGGTGAGATCCCCCCCCCCGAGGCAGAGGGGGATATAGTCAGAACGGTAGATGCTGCCCATGTGACCGAGGGGGTCTTGAAAAATCAAGGATTGTGAGAACCCGTCCCAGACTATCCTTTTCAGCAGTCCTGAAGGGTTTCCCAACTGCTGTCCTCTGGAAGCAGTTAGGGGATGATTTTCCTTGTGCCCAGAAGCCTGGGAGGCAATCGCACATAACACATGGATGATGAGGATCATATCCAGAGGGTGCTACTTTCCCTTTTCTGACATTCCTGAAAAAATTTTGCTCCCCTCATCTACCCAGTCAGAGGGAGGATGCTTCCCAGGAAATAACTTGGTACAAAAACAAAAAAAAAATCATCCAAGAGGGCCCCCCCCAAATAAGATTGTAGTACATTTACTCCAAATTTTTAGTACCCAGAAAGACAGAGGACATGCTGCCAATATTGGATTTCACTTACTTGAACAAGTCAATGAAATGAACCAAGCTCAGGATGGTCACGATTCAGTCCATCTTACCTTTCCTGAAGATTGGTAATTTTATGTGCTTTGTAGACCTCAAGGATGCATACTGCCAAATCAAGATGGACAGACATTCCAGATATTTTCTACATTTCATGCTGGGAACCAGTCACTACCAGTTTTGGACACTTCCATTTGGTTTCACCATAGCCTCCACGGTGTTCACCAAATGTCTTGCTGTAGTTGCAGGTAATCTCCAACTGCAAGGGTATCTGGTATTTCTATATCTGGACAACCTACCCCAACCAGGCATCTTCTCCTTCAGGCTTGGGATTACTTCCTCAATGTAGTTTCCAACCTTGGCATAACTACAAATTGACAAAAGTCTCACCAGAGTCCATTTCAGACCATAAACTTTACAGAGAAACGTCTAGACACAGTGGTGGCTCATGTTTGTCTTTCACTGGACAGGGTGCTAAGTCTGAGGTCGCATATCAACCAGATAACTGCTGTGACACCCCTGTCCTCTCTGATTCTCCTGCCTTTGGACTTCATGGCAGCGACTCTAACCTTTTTCCCAATGGCACGTTTTCTTATGGGCATTCTGTAGTGAACCCTAGCAATACAGTGCTCTCGTCTCAGAAATCCCTTGAATTTTCGCTTAAAACATGCTCATGTGGGGGGTACATTGTCTGGGCCGGAAGGTCCAAAGCACGTGGATGCCCCAAGAGACCAAGTTGCACATCATTGTCCTTGAGATGAGATCTGTTTGTCTTGCTTTGCAAGAACAAGACAGCTTTCTTCCTCAGGACTATTGCCATCCAGACAGACATGTCAGTGGTTTGGTACCTCAGCAAATTGGGGGGGTACCAGGTCTTACCCTTTTTGTTGAGAAGTGATGAGGGTTTGCAGTGGGCTGTTTTTCTTCCTACTGCTTTCTAGTGGCCATGCTTTCTAGTGGCCATGCACATTCTGGTGGAATCCAACATCCTTGTGGACTGACTCAAAGTGTTGCTGATGCCTCAAGTGTTCCCTGAACCAATCTATGGCAGAGGTGACCTTCCAGAATTGGTGTTCTTCTTGCTGGAACCTCTTTGCTTCCCCCTCAACAACAAATGCAGCAAGTATTTTGCCTTGATACCTCCTCAGGGCCAGTCCCCCAGGGACACTGGTCCATGACTGGCCCTCTGGTCTGTGTGCCTTTACCCTTATTCTCTTGATTCAAAAGTTACTTCAGAAAGCTTTCAAGTTGTGAAGCAAAGTTATTCTCTGCTCCCTTTTGGCTTTGACAAACCTGATTCACCTTTCTTTGGTGTCATCTGGTTTGCCCCTCCTGTGAGGTTAGATCTTACCCCCAGATCTTTTGTTGCTTCTGTCGGGGCATGTGCATCCTAACATTCAGGCCCTGAAATTACCTGCATTGTTTCTCCACTTCTAGTGAAGGGTAGATCTCTTAGGCTGTCTTCTCCAGTCCGAAACATTTTGATTTCATCACATAGAGCCACCACTTGCAAGATTTGCAAAAGTGTGTTTTTCCCTTTGGGCAGAGCAGAATCTGATTGATTCTTTTACAGAAGCAGTTTCAGTAGTCCTAGACTTTCTAGCTTTTCAAGGAAGGTGCCAGTGACTCTGCAGGCAAGGTACATCTTTCTGCCATTTCTAACTTCCATTTTGGTTTTGATTCAGCATCTTTGGCGTCTTCTAAATTATGTAAGGCCTTACTTAGGGGCACGTTTTTGCTATGACTTCTAGTCAAGGACCCTACACCCCCTTGGGATCTTACTATGATTTTGCAAGCTTTGGTCCATCCTCCCTTTGAACCTTTGGCTACCGTAGGCCTATAGTTCCTTTCCTGGCAAACTCTTTTCCTAGTAGCTATTACCTCCGCCAGGAGTGTGTCTGAGCCTCAGGCTTTCTCTGCTAAGTTTCCATACTTGTTTTTTCATAAAGACAGTTACCCTAAGTACAGATTTTTCTTTTTTACCCAAGGTGGCTTAAGTGACCAACATTAACCAGTCCATTGATCTTAGTTTTCTTCCCTCAATATCAGAACAAAGGAGAATATCCCTTACACATGCTTGATGTGCATAGACAACTTAGTTTTTACATCCATATAACTAAATCCTTCAGAAACTGTGATTAGTTATTTTTCTTTTTCGAATGCCAAAAAAGGTAATGCAATGACTGCTTCTTTAGCTAGATGGTTGAATGATTGTATTACGTTTATCTATTTAAAGGCGTTCCTTTACCAGTTCCAGTAAGGGAGCATTCTACAAGGTCCGTGTCAACGTGTCAAGCTTTTTGGTTCAAAGTTTCTGTTGAAGCCATTAGTGCTGCTTGATACTTGGTCAGATCCTCGTAACTTAGCAGTCTGTACAAATTGGACTTGGTGTCCAGAAGCAGACTTGCTTTTGGATCTGCTGTACTATTGGGAAGCCTAATAGAGGTTTTCTATGAATTACTTTCTTTGGTTGAGTTCCTGATGTTTCTGTTGGGAGATGTGTATGCACATAAACTTGAATACTGTTTAATCTCCTGTTCTCTTGTGTTATAGTTAATGTTGGATAGGAACACCATTTTCTGGTGTGCCAACTCTATCTGAGGTAATGTGGGATATTGTGGGTAGGTAGGAGCAGCTCAAGTTTGGAATCTTGAGCTGTGAGAAAGCGGCTGGTTAGAACGGAGTCCCTCAGGTTAATGAAATGAATTTGGGCAACATAGATGGAATGTTATGGTAAGAACATAAATTTTTATAAAGGAAAGGTGAGCAGGCAGTCATGGGTTTACCATGAGGTGGTAGAGAAAGTGGAGGTGTCAATGGAAGGACATTATTGTGGAGTTTATGATGAAGAGAAGAAGTGAAAGGATTAGCAGAGAAAATTTAGGATAAGTAGAGATAGATGAGGAGAGGTCATGAGGCAGGTTTGCAAGGTGTTGAATAGGCAAAGAATTTAGGTAGAAAGTTAGTGTTAAAAAGGAGTTCTTTAGTAGAGCAGTATAGAGTGTATGGATGGGGGAGAAATGGTCCTTGGGACAAGAGTTATCCTTGAAATTGAGAGTTCTGCCATTGGAGCCTGCATCCACTGCTTGTCTAAGTTTTTCACCTGGAAGAAAATCCAGGTAGTGGCCATTACATCTGCCAAAAGAGGTTTCGGAGCTGCATATTCTCATGGCATTTTCCTCCTTTCTTTTTCGTAAAGATGGGGTTATGCTCAGGACTAACCATTTTTATTTGCCTGACTTGGTCATTGAGCTGTCTTTAAACAAGACTGTTAAACTTATGTGAGCTGTCTTTAAACAAGACTGTTAAACTTATGTGAGAGTGTTCAATCTCGCCGTTTGTTCTTACACATGGGTTCGGAGCCGATCCTCGGCTCCGAGTCGGCCGCTTAGCAAAGCTCTGCATCAAGAAGAAGCTCGAGACCAACCTCTATCTCCCACAATTCCCTCTGCCCTTACCTCAGATCTAGTTTGCCCCTGCAATTGATCACATCGTTTGAAGAGCTCTGAGCCAACTTCAGATAAGAATTACCTTTTTTTCTTCAAAAATTTTGATCTAAAGTTATTGGATTGTGACACTTTTTAGTGTATGTGTGTGTGTGTGTGTGTGTGTGTGTATGTATGGGTCTTCGGTTCTGATTGTCTAAATCTTTAGTGTTTTAAAACAGTTTTGTTTAGAATTAGGATCCTAGGGCCTACCCCACTCACTAATTTTCAGATTTGACTTACAGTTATTACTTCAGAATATTATTTCTTGGCCTTCGGCTAAGTTTAAGTGCATTGGTGTAATTTCACTAGTTATTGTGACTTTTTTTTGACATGTCTGACAAGGTTAAGTCAGGTTTTAAGAGATGTCAGTGTGGACAGAAGATGTCTGTCACAGACAACCATAGCTCCTGTGTCTACTGTCTTTACCCTCTCCATCTTCAGGAGGACTGCTCCATATGTCACTCCTTTAGTGGAAGGGTCATGACAGATAGGCGCAGGAAGCTCATGGACAAGGGGTCTTCTGAAGCCTGCTTTTCAAGAGGCTTTAGATAAGTCAGACCAGACTTCTAAATCTTCGAAGGAGTCGAAGACTTCAGAGCCTACGTCATCGGCTCCAAGTTCTTCTTTTAAAGTTCGTTCACCGGTTCCACAGACTTCGGGGCCGAGTATCGAACTAGTGTCTGTCACCGAGCCTCGAGTCTTGGAACCGGTGAAAGAACTGCCACCTTCGGCTCTTTTGAGGTCGGCACCGTCTTCGATTTCTTTGACGCGGTCTTCCTGGCCCCTCTCCGACACCGACGTAGACAGTGTGGTGCAGAAGCTGATGGAGAACACGTCCCTATCCAAACTTATTGCAGTCTCCTCTCAGTTGGTGTGGAGACTCGAAGGCCTTCCCTTGTCTCCATCTGATCCTCCTCCGAGACCTGTTCACCCCTCGGAGCCGGGAGACGCTGATTTGTTGATTGTAGAGCCCTTGGTGCCGGAACCGTCCCTTTCTCGGTCGGCACCGTTTACCTTGACTCTGTCGGAACCTCTCCCGGACTCGCGGAGCCGACGATCTATCCTTGGTTCCGGGACCGAGAGCCGAACCGATGTTTCGGTGCCGACTCTCCCTCTCGGTGCCTCGGCACGGATCACCTCGGCTCCGTCCTCTGGATCAGAGCCCTTGGCTTCTGCATCGGAGATTCCTCCACGTTCTTCGGAACCGGGGGATTCCTCGGCTCGGGGTCCGGGGGCCTTCGATCTTATGAGGAAGGTATTGTCTTCCCAGACAACTACCTCAGCAGAAACAGCGTCTCCCTCCCATAAAGGCCCGTTATCCTCTACTGCACCTACGGCTACTCAAAAGCGTCGAGCACCAGTGTCTCAGCCACTCCCAGAGGGAGCCCCCTCTTCCTCGGAGGCTTCATCGGTTGCCCCCCCCCCCGAGGAAGTCCCGAGGAAAAGATTGTGTAAGAGGAGGCACTTGGATTCTCCACAAGAGTCCTTAACATCGGACACTGACTTGGATGAGTCAGAAGGGTCCTCAAAATCACCCTCGGAGGATGTCTCTCTTTCTGACATCCTGGAGATCCTAAAACAGAGAGGTGATTGGCAAGCCCTACCCCCTTCTGAGGATGAGTCAGTCTTGCTGAAGACATTCGGTGCTCTCCCTTCTTCCTCCTGGGTCACTCCGCCCTTCGATGAGTTGATGGATTTGATTGCTCGAAGGGCGTGGGAGACACCTGACACAGTGGAGCCAGTCCCCAGAAAGCCTAATAAGTATATTACGGCTCCTCAGGATAAGGCATACCTCACAAAGGGAGTTCCAGTGGACGCTATGGTGGTGGCAGCTGCCACTAAAAAGGATATGTCTGAATCTTCCTCATCTGTCCATCCGTCCGCCTAACAGAGATTCTAGGACCATGGACAGGTATGGCAAGAGCATTTTTAGTTCAGCGACTTTTTCCATGCGATCGCTGAACTGTTTGACACATTTCACACGTTTACAGAGGGATCTAGTCAAAGAGTTGGGAGATACCCTCCAGGGTACTACAGATGCTGCTGTCGCGGATAAGGTTACAGCACAGCTCAATACTCTTACATCAATTGTGAACTCGTCCATGAGGCTCATCTCGTATGCAGCCGAAGGGTCGAGTAGGGCTGCGGCTTCAGCGATTGCTCTCCGTAGACAATCCTGGATGCGCTTAGGCTCCTTTGCGGAAGCCTTCAAGTCTTCCTTTACTAACGCCCCATTTGATGGTGCCACTCTCTTTGGCCCCAAAGTAAAGGAGACCCTTACCCGGTGTGAGCAAGAGGGAAAGACTCTGTCTGCTGTCTGAGTCCGTTTTTCCACCCCATCCAGACCGTACCCCAAAGGGCAACGAGGTAGAAAAATGTGGTTTCGTAAACCCCAGGGTTCTTTCCCAAGCACACAGGGTGATGCCCCCTCCAGAGGCAGAGGGGGGCGGCAGAAGTGGAAAACGTCGCCCTAGCGGCAGAGGGGGTCCGCAAAACCAAGGCGACAGGGATACGGTCCCTGGGAAGCCTTTCCAGTACTCCTGAAGGGAGGCCCGATTGTCCTGCTCCTGGAGGCAGTCGGAGGTCGCTTAGCTTTATACCCTCAGGCCTGGCAAAGTCTTACCTCAGACAGATGGGTAAAAAGCATTATTACCAGAGGTTAAAAAATTCCATTTCTATTTCCCCCGTTACCGCAGAAAAGATTCCCAGATGTACTGCCCCATCTGCGAGAACCTGCAGCTATAGAAATTTCAAAGCTGCTAGAAAAGAGTCATCCAACCAGTCCCAGCGGACCAAAGAGGATTCGGAACTTACTCAAGGTTCTTTTTAGTTCCAAAAAAGACAGGGGACTGGAGGCCAATTCTGGACCTAAGCAATCTCAATACCTTCATGAAGAAAGAAAAATTCCAGATGGTCACGCTTCAATCAATCCTTCCATTCTTACAGAAGGACGACTGGATGTGCTCAATAGATCTCAAGGGCGCATACTACCACATCAAAATGGCCAGAGCGTCCAGGGATCACTTGCGCTTCAGGCTGGGAGCCAGTCGCCATCAGTTTCGGGCCCTGCCCTTTGGTCTAACCTCAGCCCCCAGGGTTTTCACCAAATGCATGGCAGTGGTAGCGTCTCACTTGAGACGCCTAGGATTCTGGGTGTTTCCGGTCTGGACGACTGGCTCCTTACTGCCACCACCGAGCGTTGACTGATACAGGCCAGGGATTACACACTCGACCTTTGTGTTCAACTCGGAATTTCCATAAATTTTGAAAAATCTGCATTACAGCCGTCACAGCATATCTCATTCATAGGAGCAGATTTGGATACCCGTTGCTTGATTCTAAGACTTCCCCCAGAAAGAATAAACTCTCTACAAAATCACATATCTCTACTCCTGTTGTCCAAGAAATCCCCGGCCAAACTGGTTCTAAAAGTTTTGGGACTCATGTCGGCTTCCCTCATTGCAATACCCTTGGGAAGACTGCACATGAGAGTTCTTCAATGGCTGCTGTTCGCACAGTGGTCGTTCCAACAGTTACCGCTTACACACGAAATTCACATCACAAACACCTGCAAGACACACCTATCTTGGTGGCTGCAGAATTGCAATCTCACTGGTGGCCGGCAGTTTGTGCTACCCACTCCAACAGCTACAGTGACCACGGACGCTTCCCTGATAGGGTGGGGGGGCATCTTTCAGGGACAGACAGTCCAAAGCGAATGGACCAATCTAGAGTACAACCTGCACATCAATGTTCTGGAGATGAGGGCAGTGTTTCTAGCGTTGCAACACTTTTCTCCCCTTCTACCTCTAGGAACCATTGCAGTTCAAACGGACAACATGTCCGTAGTCTGGTACATAAACAAGCAAGGGGGAACCAAATCTTACCAGTTATGCAGAGAGGCCATGAGAATTTGGCAATGGGCAGATTCCACGGGTCGCTTTCTGATAGCAACGCACATCCCGGGGTTATCCAATGTCATAGCGGACAGGTTGAGCAGAGCCATCCTGTTACCTCACGAGTGGTCCCTCAGACAATAGCGGACATGATATTCCGCAAGTGGGGCCAGCCTTGCTGCGATCTGTTTGCGTCTCCAATGAACGCCAAATGCAGAAGCTACTTCGCCCTATTACTCCCACCAGGGGAAGTCCCCAGGGATGCTCTGATTCACGATTGGCCCCCGGGTCTCCTGTACGCCTTCCCCCCTATACCTCTGATACCGTGATTTCTGCAGAAAGCCAAGAATCTGGAAAGGACTGTAATTCTCATTGCCCCATTCTGGCATCGTCAAATTTGGTTTCCCTTTCTTCAAGCACACCAAATACGGGAGCCCTGGATCCTGGACCCGGAGCCAGATCTACTGTCCCATTCATCAGGGGCTCCCCACCTGTCGCTCCTGTCCCTTGGCTTGGCTGCTCCGCTTCCCTTCTTAGCCAGGTCTGATCTTCTTTCTCCTGCGGTTCAGAACATTCTAGTAGCCTCTCATAAAGCTTCCACTACAAAAATTTACACTAGTAAGTGGAAGCGCTTTGTATACTGGGCAACTGCACAACATTTAGATCCCTTAATAGCCCCACTAAACAAAGTTTTAGAGTTTCTATCCATGTTATTTCACCAAGGAGCTTCTCCTGCCACCTTGAGGGTTCATTTGGCTGCTATTTCAAACTTTCATGTAGGAGAGAATGGAGCGCCTATTATGACTCATAGGCTTTGTAAGGCTTTTCTAAAAGGGTCCATTCATATTAGACCACCAGTCAGGTTCCCTGCAGCTCCGTGGAATCTAAACCTCCTTTTATCCCAACTAATGCTACCACCTTTTGAACCAGCCTCTTCCTGTTCTTTAAAGTTCTTGTCATGGAAAACTCTCTTTCTAGTAGCTATCACTTCAGCCAGACGAGTGTCAGAACTTCAAGCTCTTTCCATTAAGCACCCATATTTGATTTTTCACCCGGATGGGGTATCCTTACGCACCAACCTGTCCTTTCTTCCCAAGGTTTGTTCAGTCAACATTAATCAGTCCATTGAACTCCCCACATTTTTCAAAAACCATTCCAATAAGCTGGAATATATGTTACACAAGTTGGATGTTCATAGACAACTCCGATTCTATCTAGATAGAACAAAGGATCACAGAAAAGCAGACCAACTCTTTATAGCCTTTGCGGACAACAGAAAGGGCATGGCAGTGACTAAGCGTACTCTCTCCAAATGGCTATCTGATTGTATTACTTTTGTTTATACTGCTACTGAACAGAGTTTGCCCACCAAACCGAAAGGACATTCTACTAGATCAGTCTCTACATCTCTGGCTCATGTGGCCCGCCTACCTTTGGATACTATTTGTGCGGCCGCCACTTGGTCTAAACCACATACGTTCATCACTCATTACAAAGTGGATAGGATTTCCAGGGACATGGCAACCTTTGGTTCCACTGTGCTCAGGAACGTTCTTCCGTGAGTCTCTCAGGGTCACGGAGCTAGGGACGCTACCCATGTGTAAGAACAAACGGCGAGATTGAACACTCTCACATAAAGAAGTTATGTCCTTACCATAACGTTCCATGTGGAGTGTTCATCTCGCCTTTGTTCTTACATTCCCACCCTCAGGTCAGGAAGAACGTCCAGTTTAGAGGTCTGGTTTGGCTCTCCCGCTACTGATTTCTCTCTGCTGTTGCTGCTGTTTTCAGCTACGCCCTGGTATGTATGTATGTATGTTTACATTCCTGTTGCGGGATCTGGTATTGTTTTGCAAACTAGATCTGAGGTAAGGGCAGAGGGAATTGTGGGAGATAGGTTGGTCTCGAGCTTCTTCTCGATGCAGAGCTTTGCTAAGCGGCTGACTCGGAGCCGAGGATTGGCTCCGAACCCATGTGTAAGAACAAAGGCGAGATGAACACTCCACATGGAATGTTATGGTAAGGACATAACTTCTTTTTTTTTCCTTTCCATCAGAACAAGAGCTACAAATATCCATTCTATTTAGATAGTCACAGATAACTTGCCAAAACCAAATATGTCAGAAAGCTAGATCAGTTTTCATTGCAAGTTAAAAAAAAAAGCTGTGCTTACCTGCTTCTAAGCAAACTATTTCTAAATGGATCTCTTAAGCCATTTCCTTTAGTTACTCTCCATGTCAAAGAGCTTTCAGGTTTGGTTAAAACCTATTATACCAGTGATGGTGCTCTTTTTCAGGGGCCTTTATTCAGACCTGTTTTGGAAGTTGCTGCTTTGTTCTCTGTTCATGCATTTACTAAACTTTGCATGGTTGACATTTCTATGGCTAGAGCTAGTTTTGCTTAGCCCATCTTGCAAGGAATCGGACTCTGGCTGAGTTCCTCATTAATTTTCCCTGCAATCTTAGAAGATTTTAAGACTGTTTCCAGTAGTTGGTAATACTGCAACAGTTATCATAGGAAGAAAAAAGTACAGTTGATCACTGTTGCAGTATTGCATCTCCCTCCTTCCTGCCGTTTTGTCTTATTTTCTATTCTTGCTGAGGTGGTATATTTTCCTCTCCTTTTGGTTGACATGTGTTTTTGGTGACTTGGCTTTTGGGTCCTGTGGTACTTTGCTCCCTTACTTCATTTATGACTTGAAATACTTTGTCCATATGTCGGACTTAACAGCTTTAGAGAAAGACACATGTTCTTTGGTATCCTGTCAGGATACATGGTTATTCCTGGCAGGGTATCCCAATTGTTAGTAATATTGCAACAGTGATTAGTCCAACATCTACAGTTATAGAAGTTCTTGCAGAATTGTACTTGTATAAGGGCATGTGAGATTTTTGTTTTGGCTTTTCAGTCCAGCATAATTTAACTGCTACTTAGTCATGTGTTTACTTTTAATGTATGTTAGAAAGTGAGAAACTTTGAAAGTTTGTATGGTTAGCAACTCTGTTTCTGCATCAGTCTTGTAAGATTTGTTGCAAAAACATAGATATGCAACACATGGGTTACCAAGAGACCTGGAAGAAAATAATCTGTATACCCGAGTTTACTGTACTCTGGATGTGTTCCAGTAAATTTACATTGAAATGCTTTATTAGTTTCTGTTACAGACAAGTAACTCTCTGTTGTGCATATTTGCCCCTCACGGGTTAAACATTGAATGTTATGTGGTGTTTATAGCTTAAAAGGTTGTATGTGATGTAGTCCTATCTCGCCGTAATTCTTGCTGGATGGGTTAGGAGCCGATACTCTGTTCTGACTCTGCCGATACTAAAGCTTGAGAGCTTTTACTGGCTCGAGGCTAACCCTATCCCATAATGCCTCATGGCAATTCCCCAGATCTCATTTGCCACAAAAGCTTCTAGGTTGTGTACTTGGTGGCTCGTTGGCTAACTAGAAGATTTTTTGATAAATCTTGTATTTTTCGTCCTTTTTTTCTTCACTTTCTACTTTTAATAGTTATTAGCTTTTACCTGTGTGGTTGTGAGTGTTGAGTGCTTGATCCCCTATTACTCCCTTTAGGATTGTACGGCCCGTTTTAGAGGGCCATAGTTGCCCGTTTAAATTAGAAGGCCTTTCCTCCAAGTGTTAGTCTTTCAAAAAAAAAAAACTTTTTTTCTCTTCATAACTTTACTGTTAGATTAGTCAGTGTTATAGTTAGTGTTGCAAATTGTTAGCATTGTTTTCTTGTCAGCATGTCCAAAGAAAAAGACAGAGAACATAAGGAACACCGCCTGTCGGGGTTTAAAAAATGTGAAGTGTTCACAGAAGATGTCATTGACTGACAGTCACACAAGCTCTGTGTACTGTCTAGGGGAAGCTCACTTAAAAGAACCCTGTACCTTTTGCCATGCCTTCAGTATTAGGGTTCTTAATGAGAAGAAACGTAAATTAATAGACAGGGGTCTTATGGACCAGTTCCTTCCAGGAACAGCTGGAACTTGGTCAGACAGCTCCCAAGATTGTTAAAAGAAAATCTTCGACTCCAGCTTTGGAGCCGTCTAAAGCGATGGAGCCAAGGAGTTCTGGCTCCGATTCTGCTTATGTCTCGGTGCCGTCAGTCTCTTCGGTGCAGAGGCAGCCTTTGGTACCGAGACAATTACCAGCCATCGACCCTGTTTCACAAACATTGAGGTCTCCTGTATTAGAAAGGAGGAGATCTCCTTCCGTCTCCACTCGTTCCTCCAGGACACTTTTGGATGAGGACATCGAGCGGTTGGTGAAGAGGTTGCTCTGTGACCTGGCTCTGACTAAAAAGTTAGCCCTTCTGGACCCAAAGGCTTCGGAGCTGCCCCATTTACGATCTACTGCTCCTCCGACTGCTTCACTCTCGGAGCCAAACACTTCGGGTTCTTCAATGTTGCATCCTTGGGTTCTGAGAAATCTTCCTGCTTCTTCGGAACCGATAACTCTGTCCTCAGTGGCTCAGTCTGAAGCCGAGGGATCTGGGAGCAGGCGCTCTCTAGTTGACTCCAAGGGGTTAGTCACCCCGGGTTTTCTTAGGAACTGACCCTACCTCTCGGTGCTTTGGCTTGACTGAGCTCTGTTCCCATGTCTGCTTAGGATCCTGTCCCTCCTGCTCGGAGCCAATCTGTCTCCTCTGAGCGGGGTGGAAAGGCCTTCAAAGCAATAGAGAAAGCTTTGTCCAGTGCCAAAGGCCCTGCCTTTGTACCCGATGTCCCACCAGCAGCAACAACTTCTCCTCCAACACACCCTTGGCGTAGGGAACCAGGGACTTGAGCAGCCCACATTGGAGGTGCCTCCTCTTCCGAGACCTCCCCAGATTATCCCACTGGCTAGCTTCCTCGAAAGAGACTTTGTAAGAGGAAGCATATTGACTCACCTGAGTCTGTCATGTCCGATACTGATTTGGATGAGTCAGAAGGGTCCTTTAGATCCCCCTATGAGGATGTCTCCTTTTTCTGACTTCCTTGAAATACTTAGAGGGGATGAGTGAAAGACCTCTAACCGTACTGAGGACGAATCAGTGTATCTTGAGGCCTTTGAAAGTTCTTTGTGTTTCACTTTTGCAATCATCACGTTTGGGTTATCTGCTTGCAGTAGCCTTCATTTGGCCTGATTATCTAAGTCTTGGGTCCTGCATCGGTTGCGGTCTCATCTTCCGTGACGTCCGGTAGTCAGGGGTATAAAGCATAAAGCCGACGCCATTACATCAGTCTGTATTGGTGTGTGGTGCCTGAAGCAGAAGCAGTTTGCAAGTGCTGGTCGGCCGACTCTTGAAATTTTCGTTTGTTTCAGAACCGAAGTCTTCAACTAAAAGCTAAGTACCCCATTGGGGAAACTTTTTCTTACTCTAAGCCGATATCAGTAAAAGTCAATAATTGTATTTCTTGTGGAAAGCAAATACCTCAAGATTTTCATTCGTACTGTATTTCTTGCCTAGGCCCTGACCACAACATACCTCACTGTCAGTTTTGTGCCTTATTTAAACCACGAACTATTCATCTTCTGTATATTTTTGCTTCTAAATATTTTGGTACCCTGCTCAATTATCCAGATATGTCTTCGGTAAGCCAACCGACTACCGACATTTTGAAAAAACGCAAAGATAAAGACAGAGACAGTCTGCCTAGGTCCAAAGCTGCCGACGACACTTCTCCTAAGCTAGTCGCCAGTTCGCAGGTATTCCCTGAGGCGCTTTTGCAGCCCCTGATAACTGCTACTTCTGATTCGCAGGCCTCTACTGAGACCCATTCGGAGTCAGGTATATGCTGTAAGATGCTAAAACTGTGGAACCTGCGGATGTCTCTACCTTGGATGGGTCCGGAGCTGCTGTGTAGGCACCGGCTTCTGAGGGTTTATTCAGGCCTACTGACTTGCATATTAAACCAACGCCATCTTCTTCACGGCCTAAAACTCTAATCATGCCTAGGAAACCGAAGCCCAGACTGCATGGTCAGGCCTCTGTGCCTAAAAAACAAATAAGAATGGCTGAAGACCTTATTACTTTAATCAGGGGAAGCCAACCTTTCCCCTCGGAGACCTAGGACTGAATTTGCTTATGACCAGGATTCTGAAATTTCTGTCTCCTCTGATGACCTGGATTTACCCTTATCCACCTATGACAATTCTAATGCAGAGGACTCTATTCCTTCTGCTTCTCCCCAGAGGATTTTTCTTTTGGTGAAACCTTGCATACTCTTGGGGAGCATTTTCACTGGGAAAGCCAGGATTACTGATTCTAAAAAGAGGCTTAGAGATTTCTTAGTCCTGCCCCAACACAGGCCTTTATTTTTCCCTCCTGTGCTGGGCATTGTTGACTATGCCTTTTCTGAATCTAGTTTGGCCCCTGACTCTTTACCTCCTGCTCCCAGAAAACCAGATAGATATTTCAGGATTCTCACAAGTTCCTTTTTAAAAATAGTACTGCGGATCTTGAGACCATTTCACAGGGACCAAAGGGCATTAAGGCTACTACTGCCCTCTGATAGAGATTCCAGGGCCCTGGATAGATGGAGTAAGAAGGTATACACCTCTGCAAACTTAGCCATCAGGGCCTTAAATTGTCAGTTTCATATGTTAAAGCATCAGCAGCATATTTTTGGATTGCTTAAACAGAAAAAGATGTTGATTCCTGATTGTGTTGAAAATAAGGATTTACAGGATTTAATGCATTTTGCTGAGCAGGTTGGAAAACGTACTTAGTAATGTGGTTTTGATTCACGAGAGGCATCTTGCAGGGCTGCTGCCACCGGGTCTGTACTTAGAAGGCATGCTTGGCTTAAGGAGCAATCTTTGCCAGATCATATTAAAACTAAATTGCTGGATGCTCCCTTAAATCAGGACCGCCTGTTTGGCAACAAAGCAGAAGTTCTTAAAAAGATGGAGGAAAAAGCTAAAATCTATGCAAACTACTGTTAAAGATTTCTTACAAGTGCAGCATACAAGATTTAGTAGGCATTGGCCCTCAAAAAAATTGGTCCTTTCCTGCCTCTCCTAGGCCTTCTCAGTTCAAACCCAGAACCAGCAGAACAATCAGGTTTCAATCCAAGGGTACACACAGGACTAAGCAGTGTGGGGAGGCTCCCACTTCCAAATTGGGGAGTAATAAGACTCCCCCCTATGGTAAGCTGTCTTAATGACTTAACTTTAAAACTTCCATGCACTTCTCAGCTGACAGCTCCTTTAGGGGGGAAAGATTGCTCTGCCAGCAAAAAAACTGGGTACTCTTTACCCAGGACAAATGGGTTTTAAACATAGTTTCCCAAAGATACAGATTTCACTTACACGTATTACCAACCCCAAACGGTTGGCCAGATCTACACCCAAATCAGTGGGCAGAGGCTCAAAAGCAAGTACTCTCTCTCTTTCAAGATTAAAGGCTATTCAGACCAGAAGAGGAAAAGGGACAAGGATGTCCTTCAAGGATGCATCTGCAGTCCTAACATATGGGTTGTCCTGCCTCAGGCAGCCCTTCGGTCAGCCGGATTCCAAAGTCTGGGTCTGGCCTCGGCTGATGTCGCACTTCACCCGACGTCATAGCTGCTGTCAATTGGGTATAAAGGCATCAGCCGACGCCATTTTCCTCAGTCTTTCTTGCCGCGTGGCGCCCGAAGCAGAAGCTGTTCGCAAGTGCCGGTCGGTCAGAACCAGAGATTACTACTACCGAAGACTTCTGAAAAGCTAAGTACCCCGTTGGGGACTCTTTCTTGCCTCAGCCGATGTCAGAAAAAGTAAATAACTGTTTAACTTGTGGGAAACAAATACCTCATAAGGATTTCCACTCTTACTGCCTTCCTTGCTTAGGCCCAGACCACGACGTAGCAGCTTTGTCTAGCCTGTGCTTCCTTCAACCGATGGACACTTAGACGTTGGTCGGAGTTTGCAAAATGGGTTTTAAACATAGTTTCCCAAAGATACAGATTTCACTTACACATATTACCAACCCCAAACGGTTGGCCAGATCTACACCCAAATCAGTGGGCAGAGGCTCAAAAGCAAGTACTCTCTCTCTTTCAAGATTAAAGGCTATTCAGACCAGAAGAGGAAAAGGGACAAGGTTTCTACTCGAGACTTTTCCTGGTACCCAGAAAAGACAACTCATGGCATTCTATCCTGGACCTTTCTATCTTAAACACCTTTTTAGTGATTCCAAAATTCAAGATGCTAACTCTTTAGTTGCTTCCCATGATAGGCAAAGATGTTTAGTTGGCAACACTGGATTTAAAGGAAGCCTACGTGCACATCCCAGTCAGGGAATCTTGCAGAAGATACCGACGCTTCAAAGCAGGCTGCATGCACTATCTGTTCTCTGCACTGCCCTTTGGCTTATCTACTGCACCCAGGGTATTTGCAAAGTGCCTAGCTCCAGTCATTGCATTTTGCAGGCAAAGAAATATTCAAATATACCTATACCTGGATGATTGTCTAATTCAGGCAGAAAGCCAGGATATACTTTTGAATCCTCTGGCATTTGTACAAAAGGTGTCAACTTGTCTGGGGTACACCATAAGCAAAAAGAAATCAAAGTTGGTACCCTGTCCAACAAATTACATTCCTGGGAGCCAGCTTGAACACAACTTCCCAGATGGCTTTCCTCACGCCAGAGAAACAAATTCATTTGACAACTTACTTCAAGCTAGTGGCCACAAAAACCTGGCTATCTGCAAGGCAAATACTGCAAGCCTTTGGGTTCATGTCCTCGTGCATTCTACTAATTCCATATGCAAGACTGCATATGAGGAAACTACAATGGCCTCTAAAAAGTCTATGGTGTCACCATTCTCAGGATCTAGAAGCAATGATTTCTATCATATCTTGCCTATGGATAGAATTCCTTTGTTGGGCAGAGGCGTGCCACCAAAACAGGGGACTACCATTCACTCTACCCCCTGCCACCCAAACATTTACAGACGCATCAGACTATGTATGGGGGGTCTCACTTGGCAGGGAAGTGCATTCTGGGCAAATGGAACCCAAGTCAAATGCACCTGCATATCAATCAAAAATAAATGTTAGCTGTACAGAATGCTGTGACAGCCTTCAAGGACCACATTCTTCCAGGATAATTAATGGTAAAGATGGACACCACCACTGTTAAGTGGTACATAAACAAGCAGGGGGGGGGGTACACATTCTTACCCTCTCTGCATACTAGCCATGGCTCTGTGGAACACACCCTTGAGCTACCAAGTGCATCTACAGGCTCAGTTCCTGCCAGGAAAACTAAATACACTGGCAGACGAACTAAACAGAAATCTCATGGACCCACACGAGTGGAAACTGGAATCAAAGACTTTCAATATGTTGATCAACAAATGGGGAAGCCCAGATATAGACCTGTTTGCCTCACCCCAGAACTACTAATTGGACAAATTCTACACAAGGACTCCCCACAAACCAGCTTGGAAGTGGATGCTGTGTCCTTCAGCTGGACAAAATCTATCAGTTTACACCTTTCCTCCTCTACCTCTCTTCTCCAAAGTACTACTACAGATCAAACAGGACAAACCAAGGATGATACTGATTGCACCAGACTGTCCACGCCAACACTGGTACCCGCTCTTGCGCAGTGTCACAGCTAGCCCCATGGCACCTGACTCAGACGCCTGCCCTGCTGTCTCAGCAGGAGCCAGACTCTGCACCCCCAGCTTCAAACCCTGAACCTGGCAGCCTGGTTAATTACCTAATGTCTCCATTACCATCCCTCAGAAAACAAGTGGCAAGGAGACCTAGTACTAGAAAATCTTATGCTGAAAATGGAAAATATTCTGTGCCTGGAACCAAACACAAGGGATGGCCACAGCAGCGCCCAATTTACCTCACATTCTTCAATACTTAACTGAGATGCTTCACAAGGTCCTTTCCTTTTCCTCCAAAATTCACGCCTCAGCCATTTCAGCTCATTACAACACAGAACCACCCCCTCTTTTCTCATCTACTGCTCAAGCTGTTTCTCAGAGGGGCCAAAAACTTAAGACCATCCAGAAGAACCCCTACTCCAGCCTGGGACCTTAACTTTGTATTGGAAAAACTCACTCTGCCTCCTTCTGAGCCAGCTGGAAGTGCATAGTTAAAATTCATTTCTTGAAAAAGAGCTTTCCTTTTAGCAATCACTTCAGCAAGAAGGGTATCTGAATTACAGGCCCTTATGGCAGTGGAGCCTTTCATCATTTTTCATGCGAACAGGGTGTCCCTCAGGACCAATCCCTCCCTCATGCCCAAGGTGGTATCCAGTGTTGCTCTTAATCAATCCATTCATTTGCCAACCTTTTCTAATCCACAGAACAAAGGGGAATGGATATTGCACTCCTTAGATCTGCACAGAACTTAGATTTTATTTGGACAGGACTAAACCTCAAAGGAAATCTGAACTGCTGATGGCATTTGCTGCAGGGGCAGAGGGGAATGCTATTTTAAAGCAAACCATTTCTAAATGGATTGGCCATTGCATTCATTTCTGCTATAAGCACCATGGAATACCTATCCCACAGGGGACTAGACCCCATTCAACCAGGGCTGCATCTACCTCTACAGCCTTTCTCAGGGGTGTCCCTACCAGAAACATCCTAGAAGCTGCTACCTGGAGTTCTGTACATACCTTCACCAAGCATTACCATTTGCCAATTTTCTCCTTTCTACTTCTCCACCTTTTCCTTTCATTCCAAAAGTGATTCAGAAAGCAAAACTGTTGGGAGTACCCTGATCCTCATTGCTCCTTACTGGCCTCACTAAGTCTGGTTCACCCTCCTGTGGCCCTATCTCTTGGAGGAACCATGGATTCTGGAACCATCTCCAGACCTCCTGATTCAATTGGAGCAGTTCCATCCTACTATCCAGACCCTAAAATTGACAGCATGACTGCTCCAGTTCCATGAATAGCCAGGTGCGTTTCCCTTTCACCTACTGTCAAACGCATTCTGATTGCTTCACACCTTCCACTAGGAAAATATATTCCTGCAAATGGAAAAGGTTCTCTATTTGGGCAGCAAACCAAGTCATAGATCCCCTATACAGCTCTTGTCTAGCCTGTCCTTTCTGCTATCCATTTTTCATGAAGGAGCTGTAGCTGCTACTGTTAAAGTTCAGTTAGCTGCTATCTCAAATTACCTTTTTGGCTACATGGGAAATCCAGTCATGTCCCACTCATTGTGCAAAACCTTTTTGAAAGGAGGAGTCCTTCTCAGACCTCCAATCAGACAACCACCAGAGCCCTGGGATCTAAACCTAGTTTTTACATCTTTAATTTATTCCCCTTTTGAATCCTCCTCTTAATCTTATCTGAAATTATTGTCTTGGAAAGCATTGTTTTTAGTGGCTGTAACTTCTGCTAGGAGAGTTTCCGAATTGCAAGCCCTCACCATTCGACCTCCTTACATTGTTTTCCCCAAGGATAGAGTCTCACATAGAACTAATCCTTGCTTTCTTTGCATAATCTCAACACAACTATCTAATTACCAGTATTCTTTCCAGATCATACTAATAAACCAGAATATAGACTACAGTTAGACGTCCACAAAATTCTCAAGTTTTACCTACACAGGACTAAAGAATTTAGAAAATCAGGCCAATTATTTGTTTCCTTTTCAGACAAAGATAAAGGCTTTCTGTTTCTAAGGTTACCCTGTCTAAATGGCTTTCAGATTGCATTTCATTTGCTTACAAGGCTGCTGGCAAATGGTTACCAAACAAAGTAAATGGCCATTCAACAAGAGCAGTATCAACTTTGTATGCCTTCAATCTAGGCTCCCAATTTTATTTATTTATTAATATTTGTTGACCGGGAGTGTACGACTGGACGTAGGTCCATTTTCAGCAGAGGCCTGGGGAGAAAAGCTCCACAGTTAAAATAAACAGACAGTAGTTGCATTGGATTACATAGCGATTAACAATTTGCATAGCAATTACTTGCAACATATTTTACAGATGAAGAACATAGTACATCAGTAGGCAACTAGAATTTTTATCTGTGAAGTACATAACGGACATTAACAAATGTTAAAATACGAAGTTCCTGCTGTATAGTAAGTACTAGGCTTATGAGCATCTGGGCTTGCTGTAATCAAAGTCAATTGATAGCATTTGTGCAGCAGCTACTTTGGCAAGACCTCATACCTTTGTTAATCATTGCAAATTGGATTTGGCCTCCCGGAACTGGTCATCCTTTGGGTATACTTACAATAACGTTCCATGTTTGTAGTCCATCTTGCCTACATTTTTGCGTTCCACCCTCCTTCCCCCTTCCTGTTTCCTGGAGGAACTGGTGGACTATACATTATGCTGTCCGACCTGGTTGTAGTTGTCTGTCCACCTGGCATGGATAGTGTTACCCAGTGTTCTGTCTGTATGTGCATGGTTATTCATAGTTTTCTGACTATTATGTACATATTTTCTTGCAAACAAGATCTGAGGAATTGTCATGAGGCACTATTGGATAGGGGTTAGCCTTGAGCCAGTAAAAGCTCTCTAGCTGTAGTATCTGTCGAGTCGAACCAGAGTATCTTCTCTGAACCCAGCCAGCAAGAATGTAGGCTAGATGGACTACAAACATGGAAAGTTATGGTAAGTACATAACTTTTTTTTTTCCCTTTAGCTAGAGCAGTAACTTTTTTTTCGCTTTGAAAGACATCTGATTCTGTTCTGCGAACACGCAAGTGTAGATAAAGTAGTAAGGAAACTTGAGTAATCTGTGAAGTAAGGTAGGAGAAGCTGTTTGCCTTTGAAAAGGGTGACTTATTTGACTTTTAAGGCTTCACATGATATTTCAGTCACTCGACTGTTACAACATAACTTGAGTTAGTTGGCTTGAGGGGAAACTTCCTGAAGTAATACAAAAAAGAGATGTTGAAACAAAGAAAATAGAACATGTTTCTGCATGTATTGAGAATGTCTGTCATTAATTTTTTATAATTCACCTACAATGTTACTTAAGTATATGAAAAAAAATGAGTAGGATATCCAGCTTCATAGTTACCCAACTGAGTTTGTCTAGTTTCCTAAGAAACATAGGAAATGTGTATATGCCTTGCAATTCTGGCTGTAGGCAGGGTATAGGAGGAAGAGGTCTTGGTATTCAGCTCTTGGCCAGGTTATATCATTCTTTGTGTTGTGAAGTTGTTGCTGCCCTAACAGGATGTGTGCACATGCAAGGGGTGGTGTAGGGAGCTGATTTGAGAAGCTGACATCAGCAGTGCGTAGCACTGGCATTAGTAAGGTCTTGTTTGGAGTTGCATGTTCACTTTAGCAGCTGTAGAGTGGAATGGGAATTTGGTGAGTATGGAGTGCAGTACTACTAGAGTGGTGGTAAAGGAAATTGAAAACCTGGGTGTAGCAAGAGTTTGGCATTTGTGCAGTACTGAAGAAGGTTTGGTCAGGAGTGTAGTCAGAAATCTACATTTTGTACTTGGAAGTAACATTGCTCCCATCGCCACCTATCATTTTAAAAATTTACTCAACACTCAAAATGCTACCCCCCAAGTATATAGTAAATTGACTTGTCATTTTCTGCTGTTACCATTGATACCCATATTTTTAGAGGTGTATTCCTTTTACGCAAGCATTCTCTGTATGCATCTATTCTGGTTTGCACGGTTCTAAACATTCTGTGCTTTTTGAGTATTGATGTTTCTAAGAGATGCTCAGAAAAAAATGTAATCATTTGAGTGCACAGAGTATGCCTAGCTGCACCATTGGGTGTGGTCAATTAGCACTCCTGGGTAGAGAAAGGAACACAAGTGACTGTTGGGTGGTGGTGGGGTAATGTCTTAAGATCGACTAGTATTGTGCTTATCCATATCTGTGATGGCATTTGACAGATGCCGTTAACTACATCAGATGTGCATCTGAGTCCCAGCTGTGTGCATAAGCAGCTTACATTTTACACTGGTGCCATTTGTCTGCTCTTGGCAGGCTGCATTTAGCTTCCTAGACACAGATGTCTCTGCCAAGTTTGTTCTCCCTGAGTTGAGGTAGTTGAATTACAGTTTTATTCATTTCTTCAGCAATAGTTGCCTGCAAAATACATTTTAGCCTTGTTTATTTACTTTGTAAAGACGACTGAGACCCCCTCCCTCTGTGGAACTGAACTGTTTTTACACTACAGATCCTCAATGTGCTAATGTGTGAATTTTGAGACCATGTTAATTGTTTAGCTTTATGGTAGTAAAACAGCTGCTGATGACTGGTTTATATGGGCTGGGGGTCCTGCAAAGGCAGATCAACTGCTATTAAATCTAAGTCGTCATGATTTGTCCTTAATTCCCACCTGTGTCAGGTGCAGATATATAAATTTCCGTTAAAGAATCTTGGTCACTGAAAAGTATGTACTTGTTTTTCTTTGTCTTCAATGACATGCTGCTGGAGTGATTCCCATGTACTTTGGCTTACGTATTTTTTTTTCTTTCACAGTTGCAGGCAGAGTATAAGGGTATTCCCAGAATCGCGCCTTATTATGTGCAGTCTGAAGTCACTGCATTCAGGTATAGTACTGGTAGAATGGGGAATTGAACTGTGTGTGAGCATGATGCATTTTTATTCAAAAAGCAACCATAATTGATTCATTTGTAGTGTCTCTTATTAATGTTTATATTCATGTATGTTTATGACATAAGAGAGTGGGATGGGCATGGGGTGTTAAGTAATGCAATGTTAAGGAGGGAACTGGTGGAGGGTGGTGGCACATAGCAACTGTGCTTCAGGCCCAGAGGGGATCAGTTGTCTTCTAAGTTGTTATAGTGAGTCCACTAAGAGTGGTCAGAAATGGATATTTGCAGCATGTCCACTGTATTGTAAATTCATGTGATGGTATGCCAGTTATACATGCAACTGGTGAAGCAGGGATACTCTAAATGTTTGATTTTGAGTAGGTAGGTGGACCAAACCAGAAAGGCACTTGGGTTAGTCAAATCTTTTTGTAGCAGGTCTGTAACAGTAAATGCATAAACCAGCCAATTAAGTCATAACAGAGCTAAAATTGTAGGACACAGCTAGCGTTAAAAAGCACTAGTTTGAGTAACAGACCAAGAGCCCCCCGATAGATTATTCCTACAATTTGGGTATGTGATTGAATGGTAGAGGTGGTGATGTACTAAAAGGAATAGAAAAAAGTTATGCTGAATTAGAGAAAGATGCAGAATTTCCTCTTCTTGAGATGGCAGCTTGGCATGGTTTCTTGGTGAACCTAGTAATTCATTGACTTTATTTTCTTTAATTTCTGTTTCATGTTAGAATTAGATC
>NC_056741.1:1504240970-1504308470 GCF_019279795.1 Protopterus annectens
CCTTAAAAAGGACACCTAAACCAAAGTGAACCATCGTTCCATCCATTTCTTCTGAGTGAAGCCCAAGACCTTTATAAAATGCTATTGCTCAGGCATGTGTATAGCCTTAACTAACTTGAATGCCTTCTCATTCTTCCTCTGCTGAAGCCTCCCCATCTGAAAGAAGGGAAGTAACCTTCTATAGAAAGAGGAAATTCCTATCCTCTGTGGATCAGGAGAAATTCTTTGTCCACTAGACAGCATAAACATACCTAGACTCTGCACTCTCTTCCACCCCCCAGGACATTTCCTTTGGAGGTATTGTGGATAGAATTAAGGAGAGTTTATTTTGGGAATGTAAGCATTTGTCACAGGCTCAGACCCACTACAGGAAACTAGGTGTGCCTTCACCCATATCATTGATTATTCTTCCAGTACATGCTGTATTGGCTGATGTCTCTGACATTGCTTTATACCCTGATTCTGTAACCTCTGCGCACAGGAAGGCAAAGTGCTTGAATCTCACATATGGCTTTACAAAAACCTAGTTTGACCTTTCTGTAGTCTCCACTTCATCAATAAATGGGTTACCTAATGGACCAGCCAACAAGACCTCTCCTACCTGATGACAGGGAAAATGTTAGACAGATTTGGGAGGAAACTTGTACCTTTGCCACCCTGGCAGTGAGAGCTTTGAATAGTAAGTTCTGTAAGATGCCTTGAATTTCTCCTTGGTAAAATTCTAGCTAATAAACTCTACTGCAGATAGACAATACAGTGGATATAAAAAGTGTACACACCCCTTTTAAAATGCCAGGTTTTTGTGATATAAAAAAATGAGACCACAGTAAATAATTTCAAAACTTTTCCCACCTTTAATGTGACCTATAACCTGTAAAATCCAATTGAAAAGCTAATCTGTTAGGGGAAAAATATCAAAGCATAAAGTACAATAAGCTGGTTCCAAAGTCTGCACACCCTTAAACTAATACTTCAATGCACCTTTTGATATAATTACAGCATTCAGTCTTCTTGGGTAGGAGTCAGTATGGCACATCTTGACTTGGCAATATTTACCCACTCTTTCTTGCAAAAGTGCTCCAAATCTGTCATATTGCGAGGGCATCTGTTTTGCACAGCTCTCCATCAGGTCACCACACAGATTTTCTATTGGATTTAGGTCTGGGCTCTGGCTGAGCCATTCCAAAACTTTAATTTTCTTCTGGTGAAGCCATTCTTTTGTTGATATGGATGCATGCTTTGGGTCATTGTCATGTTGAAAAGTGAAGTTCCTCTTCACCTTCAGCTTTGAAGCAGATGCCTGAAGGTTTTGGGCCAAAAGTGACTGTCATTTGAAACTTTTTATAATTCCTTCCACCTTGACTAAAGCCTCCGTTCCAGCTGAAGAAAAGCAACCCCAAAGCATGGTACTGTCACCACCATGCTTCACCATGGGGATGGTGTTCTTTTGGTGATGCGCAGTGTTTTTGTGCCAGACGTACTTTTTGGAATTGTGGCCAAAAAGTTCAACTTTGGTCTCATCAGGCCATAACACATCTTCCCACATGCTTTTGGGAGACTTGCTGTATTGTTTTGCAAAGTTTAGCTGGACCTGGATGTTTTTCTGTGTAAGAAAAGGCTTTTTTCTTGCAACCCTAACCCCATAGTCCAGATATAATGGAGAGTACATGAGATTGTCACATGTAGTACACATCCAGTACTTGCCAGAAATTCCTGCAGCTCCTTCAGTGTTGCTGTAGGTCTCTTGGCAGCCTCCCTGACCAGTTTTCATCTTGTCTTTTCATTAATATTGGAGGGACGTCCAGTTCTTTGCAACGTCACTGTTGTCCCATATTTTCTCCACTTTCTGATGACTGTCTTCACTGCGTTCCATGGTATATCCAATGTTGTGGAAATTGTTTTGTACCCTTGTCCTGACTGATAACTTTCAACAATGAGATCCCTTTGATGCTTTTGTAAGCTGTCTGTGAACCATAGCGTTTGCTGTAGCAGGCAACTGAGTAAAAGTCAGGAAAATCCTACTAGGAGAGTTTAACTTTAGGGTTAATCAGAATCTCTCTAATTGATGGCAGGTGTGTACCCAAGACGACTGAATGCTGTAATTAAATCAAAAGATGCTTCAACAAAGTATTAGTTTAAGGGTGTGCATACTTAGGCAACAAGCTTATTGTACATTTATTCTTTATATTTTCCCCCAACAGATTTGTTTGTTTTTTCAATTGAATAGTACAGGTTATAGGTCACATTAAAGGTGGGAATCGTTTTGAAATTGTATATTGTGGTCTCATTTTTTTTATATCAAAAATCTGGCAATGTAACAGAGGTATGTACACTTTTTATATCCACTGTATGTAAGGAAGTCCAGGAAACAGCCGGAGAAGCTTTCCAAGTCTCCACACACTTTATAAAATGTGGTTATGTTACTTTAGATGTTTTTTGTAGAGCAGCTGCCGCAGGTTCCGTCATTCCCAGACATGCATGGTTCTTGGCCCAGGACCCCAGCCCCTGTCGGATCAGGTTAAGGCTGAAATACTGGATGCTCTATTAGACAAGGAAATTTTTTTCGTCCTCCAGCAGAACACTTTTTTGAGAAGATGGGTAAAAAGTAAAGCAAATAAAAACTGGGAAATAATTGTACTTGGTCTCCAACCCCAAGGCGTAATATGAGTTACCCTTCTAAACCTTGCCCTTTTCCAACTAGACAAGACAAGGGGGAAGCCGCCTCATGGCAAAAGACCCAGACGATCCAGGAGATGGCAAGCAGAAAAATTACACAGAACAGAGAGTTACAAAAAGCCCAGTGAGCGCAGAAACCAACTGTGACCATTTTACTCTAGCCTCCTATACCCCTTCCCACCCTTAACTCCAGGCTGATTGCTGGCAGATTTTTCTCCATCCTTACCCAATGGAAAAACAGCAGGGACCAGTGGCTATTTAACATTATAGAGAGGGGATACTATGTTCAGTTGAGAGAAATACCACCCTTAAGTATTCCAAATGCCGTCAAGCAAGAAATCCCCTTCCCACTTTCCTCTGTGAACTACTTCACCCAAGTATCCATCCAGCCTTTCCCTCCAGGACAAAGAGACAAAAGGCTTCTACTCTAGGATTTTTCTAGTTCCAAGAAAAGAGGGCACCCGAAGGCCCATCTTGGATCTCTCAAAGCTAAACAAGTTTCTATTGTCCCAAAATTCAAAATGCTTGCATTTAAAAATTGCTGCCCTTGTTTTTCCAAGATACCTTTATGGTCACTCTAGACCTAAAAGGGTCTTGGCCCCGTACCCCTGTAGCAGTCGGTCATAAAACTTAACTATGATTTGTACTAACAGTTTCTCACTTTCACTGCTGTTCTTTACCATTTGGACTGTCCAGTGCTCCCAGAGTTATCAAAAAATGTTAAGATCCTCTGATAGCACATTGCAACACTCTATGGGTTCATACTTACCCCTACTTAGAAAACTGTCTCATTCAAGGAAGATCCACATCACAGACACTATATGCCTTGCAGATCAAGGAAACTCTACTACCTCTCCTTGGATGGAAGAAGACCATTCAGAGGAACCCAGGGGTGAATTTCTCTTCACCAGAGGCAGGCAAGACCATCACCATAGGGTTCAGACATAGCTTTGGGGGCTCACTTACTTTCCTTGAAAGTGCAGGGTATTCAATCTCTTCAGCAGAGAACATTGCATTTAAATTGAAGGCGCTATTGGCAGTCTACCCGGCCATAAAAGCCTTTCAGCAGATGTTAAGTGCAGGGACCCTGCAAATTTGGACAGACAACACCACAGTGCTGTGCATGGCCGGCCTTAGACATAGGCAAACTAGGCTACCGCCTAGGGCACTATAAAGGCCGGCCTTGTAAAGGGTGCATTTTTTTACTTTTTTTTTTTTTATTATTTTAATTTAGTCCATTCTTTTTCTTTTCGGCGCCTGCTTGAGGGCACCAGAACCACAGAGCAAAGGGGGTTGGTGAGTGCCCTCCCACTAATGCAGCATCGCGGTTTTAACATCTTTTTCTTTAAGGAGAATCATGCGTACACACGCCAATGTGGACGTAAATTCATTTTGCGGGCACGCAAAATGTAATTAGTAGTTTTGTTAAGAGGGGTTTAAGTTCGTGTGTGCTTGTTTGGCCGTTCGGTTTAGAAAGAAGGTAAGTTTGTGTATGCAATTTAAACTGTTCACTTCTGTATGCATGAGAAAGTGTGTGTGTATGTATGTATATGGAATTTGTTAGCCATTCTATTTGTATGAGATAAAGTGCATGTGTGTTACTGCATGTGAGAGAGAGAGTAGGTGTGCATGTGTACAATTTAAACTAGTGGTTCCATTCATTTCTGTATGAGAGACAGTGTGTGTCTGTGCGTTGTATGAAAGAGTAGGAGTGTGTGGAATTTGAACTAGTTAGTTGTATGAAAGAGAAAGTATGTGTGTTGCTCTGAGACAGAGTAGCTGCTTGTCTGTTGCGTAAGTGGTGTTTTATGTTGATACCTGAATGGTTGGAAAATGTGGCTGAAATACATGGAAGGTGATACACCTATGGAACAGATGCATGATTTCAGTCTTTACTATTTGATCATAGTTTTATGTGATCATAGTTTTATGTTCCAGTGACTGTTTCTTTTATACTAAACCACTGTATAGCCACATTGTTGTGCTGCAATACTTGTAAAATATTAATGATAGTGGCTGTTGTTTTCTGCGTGGTGCAATTCAAAGAGCATATTTATTCACAGGTTGACCTTCAAGAAATTCAGTATGATTTCTTGTTGGCTTCTGTAGAAAAGAGTATGCATTCTTAAATGGCAAACGGCTAAATGGTGTTTTTATTGAAATAGCTGGTAACTCTGAAACAAGAACTTACCATAATTAAAAAATTAAAGGGTGCAAGAAAAGACCTGTTCTGAGTGAAAGTAAAAGTTATAAATTGTCAAAGTAGACAAGTAATTGGGGAATCTGGAGCATCAATGTAAAGTATCAGAAATATAAAGCATAAGATACATAATAGTTCATTTGTATGACTTTGTAAGTACCCCCACAGGTCTGTCAAGATCTAGGGAAAGACACGTGTCATATTCCTGAACACACCTACCAATGTTTTATACGTGTGCGATAGGGTAGAAGTTATATATTTAAATTACACATGCTTGTTGTTTCCTTGGGGGGGATGCTTTGCATTTCCACAGATCGAAAGCTTTTCTGATATCTTTTCAGAAAAACATCATAAATCAGTGTGTTTAGTTGAGTGGATTTTCTGTAAATATTGGAGCAGATTTTAATTCAGGATTTGGTACAGTTTTAGAGAATCTACATTATTAAAAATGTGTGTTCTGAGATGCTTCTCCTTTTGTTGAGGGAGTTTAACTGGTGGGACGTAGTAAAGACTTTCTCATCTTGGTGTTGCTCAATTTTCCATAAAAGCAGGTGCATTCCACAGAGAGATAGATCACAAAGCAAATTTGGCAAGATGCTGCTGGTAAGTTGTCATTGCCAAAACATGACTGACAAAGAAGCTGGTGTCTGACATCATTTATAAAGATAGATGGACACAGTTAATTGGTTAATAGAAGTATTATGACTGTTTTGTTGATTAATGCCTTTATAGGCCATGGTAGCATTTCTTTATTTTATATATTTGCGTCCATTTGGCTTACCTGGTTAACAAGTGCCCATGTCCCTTTTCAGGGGTGGCTCAGGAGTACTCTTCTTAATTACTTGCAGAAAGTTGCACAGTAGGAACATGGAGATGGATGGAAATGGACACTTTTGGATACAAGAAGCAGCTTATTAACAAGTCAGAGCCTTAATCCTGGACTTGATGATGCTCTGCCTTGATTGTGTGCAGCATGTGCAGATTTCTTGTGCTAAGAGGTTGAGAGGTATGGATGGCATGGTATGTCATGCCCCTAGGTTGTCGATTTATTTGGTGCATTTTAAGGGTGCCCTCCTTTGTATAAGATGCCTAGTAACTATGAAGTGCTGTCGGTTTCTCAGTCATTTCCTGTTGCAATATTACCAGCTTACCAATTTTGTTCTTCAGTGTAATGTAGGCAATTGATTTTTCAAGGGCAGCAGGCACTGAATTTGTCGATGAAACATTGAGATGTAAAGGTGTTTGTCAGTAGCAACCTCTTCGTTAGTTGTAGGTTTCTTTAATGTGGAATTTTTCTGATGATTTTACTTTTGCAGAGACTGTGCGTATTGAGTGATATTGGATTGTAATGACAGAAGTCTGAGTGCACTTTTGTTGAAATTTTATGAAATAGGTCGTTTTGTCATTATTCGTTCATATATTTTGTTTCATTGTTTATTAAAAGAATGTTTAAAACTACAAATTTAAAACACATTCTGACAAGTGGTGCTGCATTATACAAAGAATATAACCAGGAAGGTGAATCAAAAAACAAATGCATGCATGTAAGGCCCTAAAAAATGTGTGCAAGGAGCCTGTGGTTTAAAAATAGTCCAAAGGTAAAAATCCTCCAGTGGCAAGATGCATTTTCTATGAATGTGGGTTTTTGTGCTGTTTCAATGAATGCGGGTTTCAAGGGCAGAGAAGTTTACAGCTCATGTAAGTCTGTTTTCATTGTAAGACTGTTTGTTTAGAAAATTGCTATCTGTGTTTATGCTATTTTATTTCAATACTTGCAGTATGCACACTGATAGGTTTGAACAGTGTTTATGGCAACTGGTGAGAAACAGCCAAGTAATGGATCACTGGAATGGTTAGGGGTAGGGGGTTGCTGCAGGAGGGTCTGTTCAGTGGGATGGTGATCCATTGCCTAGGGCCCTATTTGACCATGATCTCACTCTGGTATTTAAAGTAGGAATACATACACAAAGATAGTTAACTCATTTGCACCTAGAGCCCTTAGCCAGTTTGTGTAACAGCTTAGCTAATAAGTGTGTTGAGGTATCTGTTCTTCTATGCATTTAAATAATTCTGAAACTGCTCCGGTTCTGTTTTTTTTGTCTGAAACTGCTCCGATTCTGCTTTATGCACCTGGAACTGCTCCAGCTCTATTTTATGCATCTGAAATGTGTGTGTGCGTGTGTTTATATATAAAGAAGAAATCTCTGGGACACTGAAACCGCAGTCTTCTGGGATAAAACCTGGTAATCTGACACTAGTGGTTGTACAGTGTGTCCGTCATTAGTATCTTGATGAGCCTGATACCGATGCTTGGTACTTCAATGACTCTGCAGTTATGAATGGTAAAGTTTTTAAAAATGCTTCAAATATGTACATAAGTCCTTCCCAACACAGGTGCACTTCATGTGTAGTATTTCTTAGGGGCAGGACATTAAAATCAACAATATAATATTTGTGAAGCTTTTGATTCCAGAACTTTACGAGGTGGGAAAAATTTCGCTTTTTAAAGGTTTTTCTTGATGAAATTCCACAAAAGAGACCTTCACCTCTAGTGTTGCTGCATGGTCATCCCCCTTGGTGATCTGGCATGATCCATTTTTTTCCTGATTCTTAGACTGGATAATGTGTAAAAGTAGGGAAGATAAACCTGTATCTTTCAAGGACTTCTCTGCCTGCACCAACCAAAAATCCTAGGATGAAAGAGTTCACAAGTTGTTCTGCGGCTTCACTGACAGGTGTTTTGTAGCTTCCAGTCATAGTGGTAAAGCGAAGCTTACTAGATAAGATTCTACATCATACATATATCTGAGACTGTACTTGGGAGGCATGTACCCTTTGTGAAAAGTTGTACAAACTCTGTAGTTTCAGTAAAAATGTAACAAAGGAGAAAAATGTGAAAAGCTTTACAAAACTTGTAGCTGTTATTTCAGTAAAGATGCAGCAAAGATGTGAAAGATGATGAAAAAACTGATGCAGCTAAACTTTGAAAAATGTTAGTTCCTAAAAAAAAGATAATTACCTTAACTGGTTTGGAACTTTCTGGTTATTTAAGCCACAGTGCTTTGGATGGTGTTTGGATATTCAGAATTTTAAATTTGCAGGAAGTGGTATCACTGCCCAGTAGTGTGAACATTGTTTCCAGATGATGGTCACTGTTGAAGTGATACCTTTCTCCCATATGGGAAAAAGGGGTTGTGGATGGATAGATATTTGAAAGTGAGCATCATTCAGTATAAAACAAGCACACACACACACTTATCACTAAAATAGGTGTTTTGTAGAAAGTGTGTGCGCTAGGACACCTCTTGGAGAATTTTTTCAGGTCACATGACTCTTCCCTAAAAGTTCAGTGGAGCAGGCTAGTTCATTGTGCGTTAGGATGGGGAGCATTAAACAAATCTTTTCACGAATTTAGATGAGAGCAGACAGTTGTTGCCTAGATCAGTTAGCTAACATCTAGACATTTTGCCTGTCGGTCTTTTCAACCACTAAATCGGCAGATTATAGTTAGTAGGACCGGCTAGGTTAAAGTCAGTGTAATGCCATCTTTTTGTTTAAAACTATTTTTATTTTATGTTTCCCTGTGCAAGAAGATATTTATTAGCATATTTCATTTTCAAGGTGTATTATTGCCCAACTCCTTTAAGAATTTTAGCACTCAATTTGAAAAGCCTGTGCTATGGTTAGTTGTTTCTTGGATTATAAAAGGTAATTACATAAAACTGGTGGATTGATTATAATTGTTAACTTCAGTTTTTTAATGAGAGACTGCGGAGTCCTATTAATTTAATAGTATGGTTGATTATTTTTAAATGTAAAGTAATTGTATCCTGAATATGCTAGACTGGACTGACAAGTAGCAGTGGTAGAGTGTTACTATAAATGAGGGAAGGGATATTGTCATTTAAAGGGTATTTTGGCACTGAAAAGGTATTAACCCACTCGTGGAAATCATTGTGTATATCAATATAGTAGTCTTAAGTAAGACACAGTCACTGCTGATACAATAGAACTAAAAAGCGTAGGCTGAAAGTGAAGTTTGTGAAATCCTGTGAAGCCACTGACCACAGCCTAGAATAGTATTCATTTGCCAAATGTTCTTAAGGCCAAGCACATGTAATTTTAGGTAGTAATACAGTTTGTTGGGTTGCCCTGACACTCTGCAGACCATTGTTTGAAGATGATGAGGGTGTATGTGAAGCTGCAGCAGGGGATGGGATTGTCTCTTCCTTGATCTGGTGTACTGATGGATGATACACTCCTTCCCTGCCTTCTTTTCTAGCAATTTCTTTGAACAACTTCTTACCATCAGTGTTCCAACACAGTACAGATGAAACTGTAAAACAGCCTGCAGGTGTCAGTATAAACAGGTGGTTCTACTTCAGAAATGGTTTTGCCTTCAGGATCACAGCCCTTAATCTGTCACGTTCTACACTGATGGTGTGTCCTCAAACCTGGTAACATCAGTGTTGATGCTGTCAGTGCAAGGCATTTCAGCTGTTCCAGCAGATGGGGTCAGGCTTACAGGACCAGGATTGGAACTGATCTTGTCAGCATAGCCCATTGTTATAACGTGTAGCATTTTCCATTGTGTTACCTTCCATTATATTACTATTATATCAGTTTGTACCATTGATCTCAGTCTCTGTGACCATTATATTGTACTTGGGTAGCAATGTTAGCTGTTTTATATTTGTCTATAGTGTGATATTCCCTGCTATTAAGATAGCTTTCCATTTTTAGTTTTTATTTAGTGTATGATAACTGAGAATTGTAGTCGTATGTTTGCCATTTCCTACTCCCGTGTGGCTTAACTGGGCACTCTGTTATATTGTGCAAGAATAGCTATGTGGTGATCTTAGTTCTATTTTAAGAATAGGGAGGCTGGCTCCCTGGTTTTTAGATTGTAGTTGAATACAGCGCTCGAGTCCACAGATGTACTTTTGGGGGGGGGGGGGGGGGGGCAAAGGAACTGAAATTGAATTATGTATTAACATTATGTATACTTACAAGCACGGGAGGAACTAAGTCAGTTTTTAAATGTTGTAAATCTGATTGCATGGCTTAAACCTCTATAGCTATTACATTTCATTGTGTTGCATGATACAGTAATTGAGTCAATGTGGTAGTTAAGAACTTCCCTTCCAGTGGCACAAGTTGAAAGGTAATCTTATGTCAAATTGTAACTGAGATGCATGATAAATAGAACTGAATTCTAAGTATAAAGAAATATATTTTCATCACACTGATCAGCTTAGATGGACTTTAGTATGCTGCAAGCTTTGTTCCACATTGGCAAGTACGGTTGGCAACTATGGAGGGTTTTTGTCTCTTATTCTTAGGAAAGCAATTTCCATGGACTGCCTTTCTGCTGAAATACCACTGTATTGTTTAATGAAGTTGTGTTCCAACCTAACCAGATATGCTGATAAGTTTGGTAGAGGTGATGGACCAGCTATTGGCATATGTAAAAGGTGAACATACATGTCCAAACTCTAAAACTGGTGTGCTCAACCATTAGTAAACCTATTTGCTGTCCCTTATTCTGCCTGACAGAGCAGATTGCTGTCAAACTCATGTATTGTAAACTATATTTATGCTATATATTTGATTAAGGTCAGTAAGTGCCCAGTGTCTGTTGTACATGTTGGTCAAGTGATGTGCTAGTGTACTGTGGCTGGTGTAAAGCATGCCCCCTTTGTTACACTATGACAAAGCATTCACTGATTTTCATGCATTTAAAAAATTGAAAGAAGTGACTGGAGTGGCTTTTGTGGGAGTGACCTACCTATGGGCGTGGCTCAGGTAGGGGCATTACTTGAGAATGGTGTGGATGGGGCTTAAGGGGCTCCACAGCACTACTTTGCCTAGGGTGCCATTTCATCTAAGGCCGGCCCTAGTGATGTGCTACATAAGCAAGTCTGTGCAGCCTTTCTAGAAAATTTGGATGCTGTGGTTAGTTTTACTGGTTGGTCGTTACTGCAACCAAGCGCTATTTGGAAGAGACCACTAAGTGAGCTATTTTCTGGTTTGTTTGTTTTGCTGCTTGGACACGCAATGTTTTTTTTTCTGGCACTGTACAGGCAAGCTGAAATGGCAGATGTGTGTGCCTTACTACTGGAAAAGGAAAGCCCTAGTCTGAAGAGACCTGGCAGGTGCTGCAAGACTGAGTTAATGTCTGCCTGAAAGTGGTTAATGTTTTTGCTGTAACAGCTGGAAAATCTGTTCCATTTTGGGCAGGTATGATTTCCTGGTATTGAGCTTCCCTTAGTATGGAAAGCACGTCCTAGGGATAAGGGTACATTCCTTGGTGTCAAAAACCCAATCCTCCAGGCTGTTACTTTGAGGGTGTCTAGGTGAGGGTGGAAGACAGATGCATTAGCTTGGCTTAGGAGATGTACTTCCTGCAGTACGTTGGGGAATCTCCCCTCAGAGTGTCAGGAGGAGGGAGAACCAGTGTTTAGACCAGAAGGGGACCACCAGATAATGCTGGGTCTGTTTGCCATGACTTTTGTCAATACTTTGGGAATCAGGAATCAGGGCAGGAATGCATACAGCAATCAGTTTGTCCATGTGTAGGAGAATGCATCTATTTAGCAAGCTTCTGCCCAACTTCCAGAGGAGAACTACTACAATTCCTTGTAGTGGGAGGTGAACAGGCCTAGTGAGTGGATCGTCCCACTGTTTGAGGATGATGAGGTTCAGGAAGAACTCTTCAGCATCCATTCATTGGGATTTTAGAAGGTCCCTGCTTTTATAATATGACAGGATACTGTTTTGACCCGTATGTAGTAACCTATGAGGGTCAGTCCTGTATCTTGAGCCAGTGTCCAAATTTTCCTGAAAGGCCACACACACAGTTGCTTATGTACTACATCACTGTCTATTATCTGTCCAGATTTGCAGGGTCCCTGCGCATAACATCTGCTGAAAGGTTTTGATGGCCAGATAAACTAATTGCTCCTTCTAATTTAAATGCAGCGTTCTGTGCTGTAGCCAAATACCCTGCACTTTCAGGAACCTAACTGGGCCAACAAAAAAGTAAAAAATCCGAACCAACAAGCTAGAATCCAGAAGTGAGTACACCAGGAGTGTTTCACACTAAACACGAAAGAGCTATGTCTGAACTGTCTGTGACGATGATCTTGTCTGCTTCTGGTGAAGAGAAATACACCCCTAGGTTCCTCCTGAATGGTCTTCCATCCCAAGAAAGGTAGTAGTTTCCATGGGTTTGGAATGATCCCGAGCATTTTTTGGGAACCATTGAAGTTCTCTTGTGTAACTTTGGAATTGGGATCACAAGAATGCAGGATGCCATGTGCCTCAGTACCCTCAAGAATTCTCTTGCAATGAAAAGTTGCTGTGTAAGCAGACAAGTCAGAAAGCCTGTAAAAATAATCTTGACTTGGCTGTTGCAGTGAATCTGAGGCTCCTTGAAAGAGGATCCTTGTTTAAGGAAGGGTTTGAGATTTTTGAAGATTTAAGGTGAGACCTATTTTCTAAAAGCAGTCTACAGTGAATTTCTAATAAACTGTGGTTGGTTTTATTGGTTGGTTGTTACTGCAACCAAGCACTATTTGGAAGGGAGCTGTACATGATCTATTTTCTGGTTTGCCTGCAGAGTGCACCATGTTCTCGCCCACATGAAACTTTTTTCTAAAGGGGTGATTCAATTGAGACCACCCAGAAGGAACCCTATTCTGACATGGAATCTAAATTGTATAAAAAAAAACTTGTCCCCCTTCAAACCTGCTGCCACTGCTGCTCTTAAAATCTTCATCTGGAAGACTACTACTTATAGCTGTTAAATCAGCTGGCGAGTTTGAGCTAAAGCCTTCATCTGTTTAAAAAAAAAAAAAAATCTTTCATGGTCTTCCGTGGGAGATGATCACCATCAGAAGAAACCAATTGTTTATGCCTAACGTGGTATCAAAACGTAATTTGAACCAGAATATCCACTTACCAGTGTTCTTGCCAAATCTCCAGGCAAGGCAGAGAACTCCTCCATTCCCTGGATGTACACGGCAAATCAGGTACTGTCTAGGCAGGACAAAAACTCCGAATATAGCAGAAGAATTATTGATAGGCTTGGCCTATTTATTCTCTGCAAAAGCTTTCTCCATACAGTTTCAAATTGGATAGCTGTGTGTCGAGGTCTGTTATTTACACCATGGAAAAGTTTTACCTGGGCATATTAAAGCTCACTTCAGGGCATGGGGGGAACTGCCTTTGCTTTCCTCAAAGGCGTCCCTGCCTTGGCCATCCTAGAGGCAGCCACATGGAATTCATTACACACCTTTACAAAACTGTATAACCTAGGTAATGTCTCCCAGGGCTAGAGCATGGTTTGTTATTGCCATATTGCAAAAGTCTTAATTCCCTAGGGCCATACAAATGACCAGTCACCCAACTTCTAGCTTTGGGAGTCCTCACAAGAATCAGTACTGCCGCATGGACTATAAAGAACATAGTACAACTGTGCCCCACTTACCATAACTGTTAGTCTGTCAGTGTTGGTGTACATGCTCCCACCCTCCAGCCCCCTCTGTTTGCTGACCACTTGTCTCCCCCTTCCTGGGTGTAAGTGGTAGAGGAGGTTTTGACTACTTGTCTCCCCCTTTGCTGGGTGTAAGTGGTAGAGTTTTTTCTTCTGCTAAGTCTCTATTTTCATCATCCCATGTCGGCCTCCAATGTCTTTTCCTCCTCCTCACTGAAATTCAAACTGGGGAAGTCTTGGTGTCCCCAGGCATCAGACTGCTTAGATGCTGGTCATCGGATGCCTGCCTGGTACAGATAATGTAAGGAAGACCCAAGAATCAGTACTACAACTTTGATCTACTTTCACATCTACACTTGAGTGGGACACTACGTTACTTTATACTTTTAGCTGAGCTGTCCAAGCATGAGGGTAAAAATTTTCCTGCTCCTTTGTGTATTGTCCACCAAAGCATTTCTTATTAAACAGAGAATGTTTGTCTTGGGTCATTTAGTTGAGCTATACCTATGATATGACAGTTGACAGTATTTGTAAAGGCAGCAGCAGTTTATTGACCTAAACTGGAGGATTGATTACTTTTGCATTCTATTTTGAGAATGATGTGGAATGTTTTAGCAATCACTGCACACCTAACTAATATGTTTTTGCTTTTTTGCCCTTAGTGAAGGCAGTGTGGTGGCCTACTACATCTCTGAATTCAGGATACCTCGTGATGAAGAGGCACAAGTTGACAGTATTATAACTCAACATACTAATGTCAGAAAAAAGAAAACGAGGAGACCAGACTCACTGGACGTCGCATCCATCATTGCTTTTCGTAAGTATGGTCAAGAAGAATAGGTTTGTACTTTTGTGCATCTTCTCCACTCCTCTCCCCTTTACTTTGAAGCCATTTTCGTTCCCTTCTTAACACCTTTTCTTTTTGTAGATCAATTATTGACTGCAGATGGTGCAGCCGAGTAAAATGGAACTAAGAGAACGTACCCATTTTTGTTTGGTTCTGTAGAAAGGCAATCATTTGCTGTTGGTATGGGTGGTTGTGTTTTATGTATTTACTGTTGTGGTGTTTGGTTATGGTGATGTGAATCTCTAATGATCTGATGTTGCCATTTCCATTCATTCCTTAACTTGTGTGTCGTATCTGACTCTGGCAATCTGTTTAGGTTCTGGGATCTGACTCTCTAGCTCCCCCCTTAACCCATAGTGCCCCTGCTTGCCAGATTACACTGCATCTCATTTGCTACTTTAACTATTCATCTGGGATTGTGTTCTCTGGAGTTCTATGGTGCCTAGCTGGGTATTGAGAGTAAAAATAGAATTAAATTTTTCTTCTTGTTCCTATTTGTACATATTTAGCCCTTCTTCTCTACTGTTTTTATACCTTCATACCATTTAGGTAGTTTTATTGCACCATTGATGGCACTAGGCCTTTTTCTTTCTGTACATGTTGAAGTATTCTTTCTACCATTGTTGATCCCCCCCCCCTTCTTTGCTATAAAAAAAAAAATTTGTATCCAATAACTTCACTGTTTAGTTGGTATGTCTGACAAGCCTACCAGTTTTAAGAACTGCATTTCCTGTGGGCATAAGATACCCAATTTTGATGCCCACATGGTGTGCATATATCTATCTGATTTAATTTTCTTTCTTCAGTATTGGGTTATGGATCCGATTCTGTGACTTTCTCAGTCTCGAGCTCCTCCCTCTACCCACAATGCTCTGCATTGTACCCCGCTTCCTCAGATCTGGTTTCCCCCCATTGCTGACAGAAGTGGTTTCTTCAGTCTCGAGTTTGAGTGTATTTTGAATAGTTTAAGCCAATTATTTTTCAGATAAGTGCTATATTGTAATCTCCTCTTTCCTGCTTCTCTAACATCCCTCCCACTAGTTTTTGCAGGTGTTAGGGTTTTGAGTCAACCCGTCCCATCTTGCTCTAACTATATCCTTCTGCTTTTATCTCCTTCTGGAACTGGGTGCTTGTCCATTTACAGACTGTTCTTTTTTTCTCTCTCATTGCTTAGTTAAAAAAAAAAAATTATTTGCTTTGTTGATCCCTTTTCTCTGACCATGTCAGACAAACCAACAGGCTTTAACCACTGTTCGGAATGTGGGCATCAAATCCCACATTATGATGCACACAGTAAATGCATGCACTGTTAGGGCGCTGAGCATCTGCAGTTGGCTTGTGACACCTGTGACTGTTTTAATCCCAGTGCCTTAGCCGACTGCAGAAACAAACTAGTTTTAATCCCGCTTCGCCAGGGGCTCAACTCCCCTTCTAAACCTCTGCTGGGCTCATCACATTCCAAGATGCACCCTCACAAGTCTTCAAGGGCTGCTTTGCAGCCACCTGCAAAGTTGTGTAAATCTGCAGATTCAAAGGTGTCTGATTTGAAGCGTTCCTTTGATCCGGCAGAAATTGCTTTGGCTTTCCCTTCTCCCTGGCCTTCAGCGGTCTCCTAGGATCCTAGCACCTTGGGTTTGAGAGTTTGGAGATGAACTCCTGAATTGTCAGGTTGGTGTCCTCTACCTTACCATTTAAGATACTACAGACTCCAACCAGACATTCCAGACTGGGAGAGTCAGTGGCTTCTTCTAGATCCTCCAGAAGCCTCTCTGAACTAGATATGGACAGGATGATGCGGCTGTATCTCAGAACTCAGATTCAGATGGAAGTTTTGCCTACTCCATCCAATCTTTGATTTGTGAGTACTCTTGTGGACCCTAGCTAGATCTTCTCCAATCCAAACTTTTATTTTGGAGCTACAGGATCATGGACAACCAAGAGAGTTGGTGTTTGATCCAAGGAAACTGTCTTCCTCTACTACAGTTGCCTTGACTAGCTCTGCTCTGAGATCTTTTGATTGGAGTGGATCTTAGCTCTGTGGTGATGGCATCTGATCTGGGAGTAAGGGTTTGACTGTAATGTTGGATCTGTCCCTTTCCCTCCAAGCTTTAATGCTTGACAGCTTGGGTCCAGTTCTACCTGGAGACCTCTAATCCAGTTGTCCCTCCCTTTCTTCGATTGCTTCAGCTCCTAGAGTACTGGGGAGGGTTTCTCCGGGTCTGTTGGCTTTCTTGGTTGTGGAAAGGGTCTTATCTTCTCAGAGATCTGATCTCTCAGATCTGTGATCCTCTCCATATTCTGTCATTGGATCCGAGTGCTGAGCCCATTATACCTGCCCAGGGTCAGCCTGCTTTGATAAGCTTCCAAGACATTCCCCTAAAGAGGGAGTATCCTCTTTTGAAACCTCCCCTAAATATCCTGCAGAGGAGGTTCTTCAAGAAGACATACAAAAAGAGACACATAGATGTCCCTATGGAGTCACTCCCCTAAGACAGACTTTGAGTGAGAAAGATCCCCAAGATTGCCACTGGAAGACTTCTCCTTTGGAGACATTAAGATCCTGGGACAGTGTTTTTGGTGGCTTTTGGGGTGGGTCTGTTTGCGTCTTGGATGAGCCCCCTGGCAGATGACCTCATAGATGGTCTCCGTCCTGGCCTGGAAGGAACCAGACACCATTGAGCCAATCCCCAATCGTCCTGACAAACCCCCCCCCCCTCCCCAGGACACACACTACATTGGTCGAAGGGTATACTGGTAGATGCTATAGTGATGGCAGCAGCTACCAAAAATGAACTAGTCTAGCAAGGATTAACTGCCTAACAGGAAGTCCAAAAGATGGACAGATTTGGTAAGCATGTTTATGCCTCTGGTACCTTCTTGCTGACTGAGTTAAATTATCTGGCATATTTCACTCACTTGCAGAAATATCTGGTCAAAGAACTTTCTGTTTCTATCAGGGACCATGTCAGTAGACAACTTCAAGAAAGTATCTCCGCAGTGGACTTTTTCTTCCATATTTCCTTCATGAAGCTCGTCCTCCCATTCAGAAGAGGGCACCTCACGGGCAGTCTGCTCATGTATTGCTATTAGATGACATGCCTGGATGAGGCTTTCTGACTTCGTGGAGTCTTTCAAGGCATCCATTGAGAATTTTCCCATTGGCTGATGTTCATCGTGCATTCAGCTGCAGTCATTACAGATGGGTTCTCCTGCCGTCAGGCGGGTCCTCGGTCGGCCGAATTCCAAAGTCTAGGTCCGGTGTCGGTTGTCGTCTTCTTCCCTGACGTCAGTGCGACAGGTGTATAAAAGAACCAGCCGACGCCATTTTCTTCAGTCTTTTTTGCCGCGCGGTGCCCGAAGCAGAAGCAGTTCGCAAGTGCCGGTCGGCCAGCTCCTGAAATTACGAAAATTTGGAAACCGAAGTCTTCTTTAAAGCTAAGTACCCCGTTGGGGAAACTTTTCTTGCCTCAGACTGATGTCGGATGAAGTTAACAATTGTATTTCTTGTCGGAAACAAATACCGCATAAGGATTTGCATTCCCTCTGTATACCTTGTTTAGGCCCAGACCACGACGTCTCGGGCTGTCGTTTTGTGCTAGTTTCAATAAATGCACTATTAAGCGTCGGGCGGAGTTCGCCCAGCATTTTTTGGGAAAACTTTTAACTATATAATGTCGGAGACTCCGACTCCTGTTTTGTCCAAAAAACGCAAGGACAAGGACCGACACGAGAGATCCGCGGCCTCCACTGACACCACGCCAAAACCGACTACACGTGGTCTGGTTCTCAGCGAGGTGCCTACGCAGCCCCCGACTACCGACGACGCTTCTCTGGCGGTGTCCTCTGTAACCGAGGCCGCAGGTTCCTTGGCCCACACCCTGACTACAGCTACCGAAGCCACTGTTAGCGTTGAGCCTCACAATGTGGACAGGTCTACCTCCACCCATGGTGTCTTCAGACCTTCCTCTTCCTTTTCCATCAAGGCCTTTACTAAGTCCAAATCAGCCATACACTCCAAGAGACCTGTTGCACAGGGCCCATCTCCAGGCCCCATACCTAAAAAGCAGATGCTTAAAATGGCTGAGGATTTAATTACTCTCATCAGGGGTTCCCAACCCCCACCAGACAAGAGACCCAGAGTGGAGGAAGAATCACCCTCTTCCGATCAGGGCTCCATTATTTCAGAGCATTCTGATGAGGAGGAACATTCTTACTCCCTTTTGAAGATTCCGATGCAGAGGAGTCCATTCCTTCTGTATCCCCCCCAGAGGATTTCTCATTCGGGGAAACCTTGCATATCTTGAGGGAACGCTACAACTGGGAAGGCCAAGACTATTCAGATTCCAAGAAAAGGCTTAGGGAATTTCTTTTGCTACCGCAGCACAGACCTCTGGCGATACCTCCTGTCTTGGACATAATTGATGATGTTTACTCGGAGGCCTGCCTTAATCCGGATTCCCTGCCTCCAGCCCCAGTCAAGCCTGATAGGTACTACAGAGTTCCTAACTCACACCAATTTCTTTACAAAAGCCATAATGTTGACCCAGAAACCATTTCTCAGGGCCCCAAGGGAATGAAGGCCTCTACTGCTAAGAATCCATTACCTTCTGAGAGAGATTCTAGATCCTTAGGAAGGTGGGGGAAAAAGGTATATACCTCGGCTACCCTAGCCATGAGGGCCTTAAACTGTCAGTTCCATATGCTTAAATATCAACAGTTTCTGTTATCACAATTGAAAAATAAAATGTCACAGCCTGAACAACCAGATTTGAGGGAGTTGCAGGATATGATGCATAGTGCAGAACAAGTGGGTAAGCACACCTTACAATGTGGTTATGATGCTCTAGAGGCCTCAAGTAGAGCTGCTGTTACAGGATCAGTCATACGTAGACATGCCTGGCTTAGGGAACAAACCTTGCCTGATCATGTCAAAGCTAAATTACTAGATGCTCCTCTACAAAAGGATGTATTATTTGGTGCTAATGCTGAGGAGGTACTAAGGAAAATGGAAGAAAAAGCTAAATCTATGCAAACTGTTAAAGATTTTCTACAGGTACAACCACCACGTTTTAGTAGAAATTGGCCTTCAAAAAATTGGTCCTTTCCAGCCACGGACAGGCCCCAAAGAGGTAGATACAGGCGCCCAAGGGGCAGGGGACAATCTCAAGGATTGTATAGACGCAGACAATGGCAAACTCCAACACCAAGAGGTGGCAAAGATAGTTCACAGCAATACAGGAAACAAACCCAATGACTTTCCCCTTTGCATGCCAAGCAAGGCTCAAACGGCAGCACCCTTAGGAGGAAAGCTGGCATTATTTTCAAAAAATTGGCATATTGTCACAAGACAAATGGATCCTGGACATTATAAACAGAGGCTACAGATTTCATTTTCACACCCTTCAAAAAATGAGAGGCATGCCGAACCTGCCACACAAAGGGCAGAGGCTCAAGTACAAATTTCAAAGCTCATGGGCATGAAAGCAATTCAAGAGGTACCTACTCACGAACATGGTCAAAGTTTTTATTCCAGACTATTCCTGGTACCAAGGAAGGGAACAGATTGGAGACCCATTTTGGACTTATCCATCCTAAACACATTTCTACTCGTACCAAAATTCAAGATGCTCACTTTACAGCAGCTTCTTCCCATGCTGGGCAAGGAGTCTTGGCTGGTAACATTGGACCTCAAGGAGGCATACCTGCATGTCCCAATCAGACAAAGCTGCAGAAGATACCTCAGATTTCTTGCAGGTTCAATCCACTATCAATTCTTTGCATTGCCCTTTGGCTTATCTACTGCATCAGTAATTGCCTACTGCAGACTTCAAGGGATACAAATATACCCTTATTTGGACGACTGCCTGATCCAAGCGTAACAGCAAACACATACTTCTGGAACATCTGGCTTATGTAACAAGGTTATTGAATTCTCTGGGGTACACAATCAACAAAGAGAAATCCAGGCTAACGCCATCTCTGAAAATAATTTTCCTGGGTGCCAACTTGGACACAAACACCCAGATGGCCTATCTTACGCCAGAAAAACAGGGGCAACTAACTCAATACTTCAAGACACTAGCAAATTGTACCAGGCTAACTGCAAGGAAAATCCTGCAGTCTCTGGGATTCATGGCATCTTGCATTTTACTAATCCCATGTGCAAAGTTGCATATGAGGAAACTTCAATGGTACCTAAAAAACCTATGGTGTCAACACAGCCACAGTTTGGAAACAATGATACCACTAATTCCATGTTTGCAAAAGGAATTTCTATGGTGGGCTCAAGCATGCCAAACAAACACAGGTCTACTATTCTGCAAGCCTCAAGCAAATCAAGTCATCACAACAGACGCCTCAGACTACGCCTGGGGGGCGCACATGACAGACCGGTGCATTCAGGGCAAATGGTCCCAAAAGGGAAAGCACCTTCACATCAATCAAAAGGAGATGCTAGCAGTGATAAATGCTATTATAGCTTTCAAAGACCTTCTGCATCCAGGCCAACTATTGATAAGAACAGACAACACCGCAGTAATGTGGTACATAAACAAACAAGGCGGAACACATTCATACCCTCTTTGCAGGCTGGCCATGTCACTTTGGAACATGGCTCTGGAGTTGCAAATCGAGCTTCAAGCACAGTACTTGCCAGGCATGGAAAACACGCTGGCAGACAATCTAAGCAGAAATATGACAGATCCACATGAATGGAAGTTGCATCCTCAAGTTTTTACAGAGATAATCCAAGCGTGGGGAAGGCCAGACATAGTTCTCTTTGCCTCCCACAAAAATAATCAATTAACAAAATTCTGCTCAAGGACATTTCATCCAAAGGCCTGGAGAGTGGACGCCCTTTCTTTCAGTTGGACAGCACTGACAGATTACGCCTTCCCACCTCTTCCTCTACTGCCCAAAGTGCTTTTGAAAGCAAGAGCAGACAGACGAAAGATGATACTGATTGCTCCAGACTGGCCAAGACAACACTGGCACCCACTCCTGAGGAGCCTGATGCATTCTCCTCCATGGACCCTACCTCTAATGCCTCTTCTGACTCAACACAGCTACAAAACTCTTCACAGTCAGCTGAAAACACTCAATCTGGCCGCATGGAAGATTCCTTAACATCACAACAGACCCTACTCTCCAAGGAGGCGCAGGATGTCATTTTGGAGGCCAGAAGGCCGTCTACTATAAAAGCTTACTCCGCAAAATGGAAACGGTTTTGCGCTTGGAATGAGAAAAAGGGCCAGGATCCTCGAAAACTGGATTTGCCTCAAATATTACAGTATCTAGCTGAGCTGCTAAGCAGTGGACATTCATTCTCCTCCATCAAAATCCTTGCCTCAGCCATTTCTGCAGAATACAACACCGATCCACCTTTATTCTCTCACCCACTCTTAAGACAGTTCCTCAGAGGGGCTAAGAATATAAGACCTCCAAGGAAACAACCAATCCCTGCTTGGGATCTTAATTACATTCTAGAAAAATTAACCTTGCCTCCTTTTGATCCAGCTGCCTCAACAGATTTGCAATATTTATCCTGGAAAACAGCTTTCCTTCTGGCTATTACCTCAGCTCGTAGGGTCTCGGAACTACAGGCCCTCATGGCTGTGCAGCCCTTTATCTTCCATCAGGACAGGGTTTCCCTATGAACCAACCCGTCATTTATGCCTAAGGGTAGTATCCAGGGTAGCTTTAAATCAGGCCATACACTTACCTACCTTTTACCCTAACCCTCAAAACAAGGAGGAAAGGCTGCTACATTCCTTAGACATCCATAGACAGCTGCGTTACTATTTGGACAGTGCAAAGCCTTTCAGAAAATCAGAACAACTCTTGGTGTCCTATGCTGTAGGAGCTCAAGGGAAGCCAATTTCCAAACAGACAATTTCAAAATGGGTAGGCCACTGCATATGTTTTTAGGTTCATAGGTTCATACTAGGCTATCTGCCCGAGGGCATTTACAAGCCTAGCCCATAGTTTTGTGGCTTACGCCACCCCTTTAGTATGGGGAACTATACCCATTATTTTGCTGTGCCTCTGTCGAGCAGTGACACTGAGGTAATCCCTGGGGTATATCTGCGATCTCCCATCCATTGGTCAAGATTTCTCTTGAACAAGGCCAGCGAGGTGCTCTGCCTCACATATACCGGGATTTTGTTCCACAGCATAGGGAGTCTTTGGGTGATGAATCTATCCCTCCAGCACGCCCTATTAATAGCCGTGTCGAGGTTTAAGTCTCCGCCTTGTGGCTCTGACGGATCTAGATTTTTGAGGTGAAGCATATTCATCAAATCTGGGTTTGACATGGCCTTGTATGTCAGGCAAAGGTCACCTCTGAGCAGCGGTGGCGACTGAATAGAGCTGGAGTTCTTTCAGTCGGGCAGCATAGGACAGATTTTTGAGACCCTTTATCCTTTTGGTGAGGAACTTTTGTGGCCTCTCCAGCTGCTGCAAGTGTCGGGTCAGATACATTCGAATGGGGCATTGTACTCAATCATTGGTCTGATGAGTGATGAGTATAGGGAGACTATGACCTCCCTTGATCTAGATGTGAATCCCTTCATGATAAGGTGGGCAATGTAGAAGGTCTTCCTAACTACCTTAGCTACATGGGTGTCGAATGACAGGCTACTGTCAACCTGGGTCCCCAGGTCCCTGATAACTTCTTCTGTGCTCAGTGGATTGCCACCTATATGGTAGCTAGGGGTAACCTTGTTTTTCCCGAAGGGTATGACTATGCATTTTTTGGCATTTAACTTTAGGCCATGGCTCTGGCACCAGTTATCCGTTTCTGAGAGACCCTTCTGAAGGATATCTGTGTCAGATGTGTTTTCGACCACGGCCAGTTTGCAGTCATCTGCAAACTTTGTCAGCCGTAACCCTCCTGTGTTTGCTTGTACTTCGGAAAAGTAGATGCCAAACAAGAGTGGGCCCAGGACTGAGCCCTGTGGGACACCACTTGTGACAGGCTTTGAGTCTGACATGGCGCCAGCAACTCTGACCCTGTGGGTTCTGTCACTCAGCCAGTTTGCAACCCATCTTGTGATGTATGGGTTAACATTTAAGCTGATGAGTTTTTCAATGATACCCGAGTGGGGTATTGTATCGAAGGCCTTCGCCAGATCGAGGTAGGCTGTATGGACTGCCTTTCCCTCATCAGTGGCTTTGGTGACTGTTTCGAAAAAGTCGACCAAGTTTAAAAGGCATGATCTGCCTTTGACAAAGCCAAACTGGGTTGGATCCAAAGTCTGCAAATTCCCTATGTCTTTATTTATGAGGTCCATTATGATCCTCTCCATGGCTTTGCAGATAAGGCTTGTCAAGCTAATGGGCCGGTAATTTCCAGGGTCGGTGGAGGCACCGCCTTTGTGAAGTGGGACCACAGTCGCAGTGCGCCACTCCCTGGGTACGTATCCAGAGGTGAGACTAAGATTAAACAGCTGTCCTAGCTGTGGGTTTAATTCCTCGTTGAGTTCGTGGAGCACGCAGCCGGGGACACCATCAGGTCCCATGGATGCTGTGTTTTTTACTTTGGAGAGAGCAGTTCTCACTTGGGCGTTAGAGATGTTTGGGGGGCTGCAATCGTTTGGTATAGATATCTCTCCTTTTGGGGGGGAGGGGGGGGGCGTTTGCACTGAACCGGTCAGCCAGTATGTTGGCAATGTCTGTAGGATCAGTAATCTTCACATCATTTTGAACTAGTTCTGAGCATATCTGGGAGTTTCCTCCCAGGTTTCTAACATAGCTAAAGAAGGCCTTATGATTGTCTTTTGAGTCTTTAGCTATTTTTCTCTCAAAATTTGCTTTGGATGATTTTATGAGAGCTCTTAGTTTTTTACTTAGTGATCAAAGGTGTCTTACCTTTTAAGGATTTTGCTCTATCTTGTAGTAGCTTCCTCCTTTTGTTGTAGAGTTTGTTTATGGCTGGGGTCCACCAGACTGGACGCTTGCCTTTGGTACAAAGAGTCTTTGTTTTGCTTGGGATTAAAAAAGACCAAACTGAGAACAGTCCACAAAAAGAATAAATATGCAGCACAGCCTCCTGTCTCACAGCGAAAAAATGCACCAGCACGATGTGAAGATATAAAAGCACAAGATTTAATCCAATAAATAAAATGCACACACGGTTAAGCGCTTTCATCCACAATGGACTTCTTCAGAACACTAAATAAAGCTAACAACCAGCCTTAAATACATTTGAACATTACTTAATTGATAAATCACATGTTCCAAATAAATACATTTTAAAGTGCTAGTACCTACAAAAAAGTGCCAGTGCATAAATGGACAAACTTCCAATGAACAATAATGCAATAAAACAATAAAACATTGGAAAAATACACATAAAACCTATACATTGCGATTTTCTAAAACAACACTAAAGTATGTTTCCAAAAAGGGAACTGTAGAACCTCTAATTTAGTATACCTAGCCTTATGCACTTGTTGTCCCTGTTTCTACGTAGGCAAAACCACGAGGTGTCTACGTAATAGGATTTATGACCACCAATATAGCATAAGGAAACAGGATGAGAACAACGCTTTATGGAAACATATCAAGGCTAGTGAGGACTGTTCAAATTTTAGATTTGGTATTTTAGAGGTAGTCAGACCTAATGTTAGGGGTGGGGATGTTAAGAAATTAGTGAGCGAAAAAGAGGTGAGGTGGCAGGTGAAATTAAACGCCTCCACGCACCCTGGTCTCAATGAACACATCACTATTAAACCTGTTTTAGAAAATCGCAATGTATAGGTTTTATGTGTATTTTTCCAATGTTTTATTGTTTTATTGCATTATTGTTCATTGGAAGTTTGTCCATTTATGCACTGGCACTTTTTTGTAGGTACTAGCACTTTAAAATGTATTTATTTGGAACGTGATTTATCAATTAAGTAATGTTCAAATGTATTTAAGGCTGGTTGTTAGCTTTATTTAGTGTTCTGAAGAAGTCCATTGTGGATGAAAGCGCTTAACCGTGTGTGCATTTTATTTATTGGATTAAATCTTGTGCTTTTATATCTTCACATCGTGCTGGTGCATTTTTTCGCTGTGAGACAGGAGGCTGTGCTGCATATTTATTCCTTTTGCTTGGGATTGCCTTATCCATGCAGTCCTGCAGGTGCTGGTAGAAGGCATTTGTAAGTGATTCAGCGGCTTGAGTACTGTTTTCCGCTCGGGGCCTTAAAGGAGACCACACTAGTCTTTAGAAGTGTGAAGTCGGCTTCGAAGTTCTTTACTGTGGTCTTTTTTATTTCAGGTGGGGGTGGGATGAGGACCTCCAGCGAGATTAGTTTGTGATCTGATCTCACCAGTGAGGGGTATACTTCCGGTGTTGAACATTGTGCTCCCATGTTCGTGATGATGAGATCAAGTATGTTTTCTCCTCTTGTGGGGATGGTGACTAGTTGTTCCATGGCATTTGAGTTTATGAATTCCAGGAACTTTTGGGATAGGGTGTTTGGGCTTGAGTAGTGTTCCCAGTCTATATTAGGGTAATTGAAGTCACCTAGTATGATGGTGTTTGGAGATACATTTATCCCCTCCAGTGTTTTCAGGAAAGCCATGTGAGGTTCCTGAGTTTGTGAGGGTGGCCTGTAACATGCTACAATTTGCAGAGCAGTCTTGCCTATGGTCAATTGCACCTGGATGGTCTCCGATGCATCGTGCGTTGCCACCAGTCTTGAGGTGTGGGTGTCCTTGATGAATATGGATACCCCCCCTCCTTTCTTGGTATTGTCCTGATTTTGGGGCCGGAACGCATGATATGAGGTAAAACCTGATAGTGCGCTTTTCATGGTAAATCTGTACCTGCAGGCATTAGATCCCACTCCACAAGGGCCACAGCTACCTCTGCAGCCTTCCTCAGAGGAGTTCCTACCAAAGATATTTTGGAGGCAGCCACTTGGAGTTCTGTGCATACCTTCACTAAACACTACCACCTACCTTTATACTCCAAAACTAGAGCAGGCTTTGCCACTGCAGTGTTGCAGGGCATTCTGGCTCCTCTCAGTTCCACCTAGTGCCTACCACCCTGTGCGTAGCTTTGGGATTCTACCCATCTGTAATGACTGCAGCTGTATGCACGATGAACATAGTACAGTTTTGTACCTACCATAAATGTAGATGTTCGAGTGCTAATACAGCTGCAGTCCAGGTTTCCCTCCCTCCTTCCCCTCTTGGGACAGGCCTAGTGGCTAACACCTCCTCATACAACCTGATTGGGTTATTCTTTTATGGTGTATTTGCTTGCAACTACTGTTTTTTTATTATATTGCATTGCATTAATATATATATAAAATTATGTATTGCCTTCCTTCTGGGGGCACCTGACATCTGGGGCAAGAAAGACTGAAGAAAATGGCGTCGGCTGCTTCTTTTATACCCCTGTCGCACTGACGTCAGGGAAGAAGGCGACGACAACCGACGCCGGACCTAGACTTTGGAATTCGGCCGACCGAGGACCCGCCTGATGGCAGGAGAACCCATCTTTAATGACTGCAGCTGTATTAGCACTCGAACATCTACATTTATGGTAGGTACAAAACTGTACTTTCTTTGTTTGGGCCATTGGTCAAAGATACTCTAACCTGCAGTTAAAAGGAAGGAGACCCTCTCTGCTGTGGGATCAAGTTTTCTACTCCTCAATGGACTTTCTCAAGAAATGAACGAGGAGGTTAGAAAACCTGGTTCCAAAAATCTCAGTGGGTCTTTTTAGGATCAATGCGGAGATTCTTCCTGCACGGGCAGAGGAGGAAGTTTCAATGGTAGATGCTGCCCTAGAGGTAGAGAGGGTCTGCAGAATCAGGGCTTCAGGGAACCCTTATATAACCAGCCCCACCAGCACTCCTGAAGTGTTGCCCAATTACTCTACTCTAGAGGCAGTTGGGGTGGCTTTTGCTACACCCAAACGGGTGGATCAATCTAACAACAAATACCTGGGTGCTGAGCATAATTTCCAGAGGCTGTTGTATTCCCTTTTCCCTTCCATCTCTAGGAAAACAGAGGAGACTCCCCAACATTCCACCCAGTCAGAGTATGCAGTATGAGAATTGCAAAAACTACTGCAAATAATTCATCCAAGTGGTCCCAACTGGACAGTGTGTTTTTGGAACTTTTTAGTGTCAAAGAAAACTGGAGACCAGAATCCAATTCTGGATGTAAGAACCTAAATCTGTATGTAAAGAAATTTGAGTTGTGGATGGTCACGGTTCAGTCAATCCTAATGCTGTTGTGGAAGGACGATTGGATGTACTCTGTAGACTTCCAGGGCAGACATTGATAGACAGGTGCTTCAGACGTTAGCTGCACTTCTGGCTGGGAGCCAGTCATTACCAATTCAGAGTTCTGCCCTTTGGATTCACCACAGTCCCCAGGGTATTTACCAAATGTATGACAGTAGTAGCAGCTTATCTCAGACTGCAGGGAATCTGGGTGTTTCTGTACTTGGACGACTGGCTTCTGACTGCTCCAACTAGTCATAAACTTATTCAACACAGGGATTATTTGTTTCGGATGTCCAGTAACCTAGGCATCACTGGCATCACTGTAACTGTGTCAAAATCACAACCATCCCCATTACAAACTTTGAAATTCATTGGGGTTCTCCTGGACACAACAAATCAAGTAGCATCATTGTCTCCCCATCGCATTCAGACACTGAGAGCCAAGAACAAACTATCATAGACTTCTCATCTCCACCGTCAAAATTAATACTTCAGGCTCTTGGGTGTATGGCAGCTGCCATCAATCTTGTCTATTTAGCAAGCTTTTTTATGCGAGTTCTCCATTGGACTCTTGCTGTTCAGCAGTCTATTCTTTACAAGCCTCTATCTGTTCCTGTCAAGTTAACACAGGTTTGCAAGATGGCATATACTATGGTGGACTCTCTTGGATGACCTGTTCCTTGGCAGGCCATTATTACTCCCTTCCCCCACAACCACTGCGAGCACAGATGCTTCCCAACTGGGGTGGGGTGGGGGGCATTTCAAGGGAGAGATGGTCCAAGGCACATGGACTCAGAGCCAGATTGCATATCAGTGTTCTGTTAATGTTGCAACCCTTTCAGGATGTTCTCCCTATAGGAATTATTGCAGTTAATACAGACATCAGCAGTCTGATACATCAACAAACATGGAGAAACCCCTTCACATCCATTGTGCAGAGAAGCCATGAGGGTCTGAGAATGGACATTATCTTCAGACCGATTTCTGATTGTGACACTCATACCAGGAAGTCCAACATTCTTACAGTCAAACTAGGCAGGTGCATTCTGATCCCACACAAGTGGTCCCTCAATCGGTCATTATTGAATTTGATTTTCAGCCGCTGAGTCTACCCGACCTGTGACGTTTTTGCATCCCCTCAAAACAATAAATACAGCAGGTACTTCGCTTTAATCCCCCCTCCAGCCTGAGGGGTTCTCTATTTTATGATTGGTCATTCGGTCACCTTTATGCTTATCCTCAGTTATCACTGGTCCTGTCATTTCTACAGAAAGCAAAACTGTTTGAGTTAAGTGATCCTTATTGCGCCCTATTGGCCTTTTTCAGATATGGTTCTTTCTCTGGTCTCAAGTAAAATATCCTCCATGGATACTGGAACCCAGACAGGACCTCCTTTCTCACCCATCAAAAGACTTGCATCAGAATCTACCCACCCTCAAACTGACCAATTGTTTTTTGCCAAGTCCAATGATTGTCAGAAGATCCAGGCTTTCTTCACCTTTTCGAAATGTAGTCTTGGCTTCTCAAAGCTTTTACTAAAAAGTGTACAAAAGCAAATGGAAAAAAATTGCCATTTGTGCCACCAGGGAAAACATTGATCCTTTCTTTACTCCAGTCTTAGCCTTCCTTTTTCTTTTCTGTTTGAGGAAGGGGCCAGTTTTTCTACAGTTAAGCTTCATCTAGCAGCCATGTCCAGTTTTAATCCTGGAGATGCTTTGGGGGTCCCTGTCCCATGTCTAGATTACGTAAAACCTTTTATAAAAATAATTTTCCTGTGTGGACCCCCAATTAAAGACCCATGGGATCTCACTGTAGGCCTCCAAGGCTGTCCTGCCTTGTTAGGAAACATGAATTAGAATACCAATTATAACAAGGTTAAATTCTCAACCTGCTTCACTAGAGACAATAATGAAATCAGGTCCATTATCAGCAAATATTGGGATATTTTAACAACTGACAATGCCATCAAGGGAATAGTGGGCGAGAAACCAATGTTCTTATATAGGAACAAGATGAACCTTAAAAGACTCTTATGTTATAACACAACTAAGAAGGATACGAATATTGCAAGCACCACTAAACCTTGCGGTCGTTGCAATTTTTGTTCACTAATAAATACTAACCCCATCTTTACACATCCAGACTTAAACAAAGAGTTTATTATTAATGTTAATGCTAACTGCATGACCTGCCATGTTGTATACTTAGCAGTGTGCTCCACCTGCTCATCTTTCTATGTAGGCAAAACTAATCGGTGCCTACGAGATAGGATAAGAGAACACTGCTATAATATTAGAAAGAGAAATATCAATAATGCCTTAGCAAAACATGTTTTAGAAGCAGGGGACTGTCATACGTTTACATTTAGAGTCTTAGAAGTGATAATACCAAATGTAAGGGGAGGAAATGTGAGATGCTACACAGAAGGTAAAGAGAGCGGTTGGATAATTTTATTGAGAGCAGACAAGGGACATGGCTTGAACGAAAGAGCTTCGATAAAGCCATACCCAAGACAACGCAGACATATTAAATAACAAACTTTATAGTATGGGTTGTTTGTTCTCATACCCTTTATTTATTACATCTACAACTATTTGTTACATCTCACTTCTATGTGTACATTTCACATTAGTTAGGTTTGTTATACATATCTCCCATATATTTTTACTCATCACCTATATATCAATGTATTCATTCACATAAATACAGTTTTTATATATACATACACATATAAATACATTCACATTTCATATATATATCATGGATCATGGTAATACATATATTTTTTATATATTACATTTTATCACACATTTTTATATTAAATTTATTTATTCATTTATATATACACACATTATATTTATATTCATATTTATACATACATATTTATTACTAAACATATAGATCTATATTTATATTTATTTCTATGTTCATTACATTTATTACTATACATTTGTTTATGGATCTGTACATGTTATTAATTTATCCATACATGGGCCATATATGTTTATGTACATCCCATAACACATTTGTACACCTATATGATACATTTCCATAGATATGGGAAACATATATATTGAAGCCATATACATATATCTGTTTTTATATATATATTCATTCATATATGGGCTATATGTGTACATATATATACTCTACAGTACATTTTACATCTATATGATGCATTTAGAATAGGCATCAGATATACACATATATATCCAAGACATGTACATATAAATACATAACATGACACAATCAGTTTAGAACATTTTATGATCATTGAAAACTGATCATTTTAATGATGTAATATTTTAATGCATTTATTTTCATGTTTTGATTATATGTTACAGCAAATTTTTTTATATTTAATGGTTGATCCTGATGACTTATTTTAAAGTGTCTCTGTGTTATTTTAAAGTGCCTCTGTGTCTTTTAAAACTGTATTCTTACGCACAGCTTAGATTCTTTGCATTACTAATTAATTGTGTGTTATTATTCAATTAACTAAAGTATTATTACTATATAAAGGGTGGTACTAACTCATTTTGTGAAAGATCTGAAGAAGCTAAGTGTTAGCGAAAGCGCTCATCTTTATTTTATGTTCTGTTCGCTGTATGTGAAATAAACTGATTTGGATTTATACTCGTGGTACATTGATTTGATTTGGATACTGCATTTCTACTGAAGGGAACCTGTGACGACTTTTATACCCACTTCGCACACAAGTACCCTTTTCTTTGTTGACTTATTATTTCTAATGTGGTACAAGTGTGCTAATCCGATGGATTGTTAAGTCTATAGCATAACTTTTTTGATTATCCCAAAATTCAAGATGCTAACTCTTCACCAGTTGCTTCCTATGCTAGGCAAGGATGCCTGGTTGGCAACACTACATTTAATGGAAGCCTACCTGCACATCCCAATCAGGGAATCTTGCAGATGAATACCTATGCTTCAAAGCAGGCTTCATGCACTACCAGTTCTCTGCACTGCCCTTTGGCTTATCTACTGCGCCCAGGGTATTCACAGAGTGCCTAGCTCCAGTCATTGCATTTTGCAGGCAGAGAAATATTCAAATATACCCATAATTTGACGATTGTCTAATTCAGTCAGAAAGCCAGGACATACTATTGAATTATCTGGCGTTTGTACAAAAATTGCCAACTTCTCTGGGGTACACCATAAACAAAAAGAAATTGCATCTTGTACTATGCCAACAAATTGTTTTCCTGGGTGCAAGCTTGAACACAACTTCCCAGATGGCTTTCCTCATGCTAGAGAAACAAGTTCATTTGATATCCTACTTCAAACTACTGACCACAAAGACCCTGCTATCTGCAAGGCAAATACTGCAAGCCTTGGGGTTCATGGCCTCCTGCATTCTCCTAATTCCATAGCAAGACTGCATATGAGGAAACTACAATGGTATCAACATTCTCAGGATCTAGAAGCAATGATTCCTATCATACCTTGCCTACAGTTTCTTTGGGCAGAGGCCTGCCACCAAAACAAGGGACTGCCATTCACTCTACCCCCCTGCCACCCAAACCCTAACAGATGCATCAGACTATGCATGGGAGGCTCACTTGGCAGGGGAGTGCATTCAGGGTAAATGGAACCCAAGTCAAATGCACCTGCATATCAATCAGAAAGAAATGTTAGCTGTACAGAATGCTCTGACAGCCTTCAAGGACCACATTCTTCCAGGGCAATTAATGGTAAAGATGGACAAACACCACTGTTAAGTGGTACATAAGCAGGGGGGACCTCACTCATAACCTCTCTGCAGACTAGCCATGGCTCTGTGGAACACAGCCTTGATTTACCAAGTGCACCTACAGGCTCATTTCCTGCCAGGAAAGCTAAATACACTGGCAGACAAACTAAGCAGAAATCTCATGAATCCACGAGTGGAAATTGGAACCAAAGATATTCAACATGTTGATAAAAGGGGGAGCCCAGAGATAGACCTGCTTGCCTCCCCCCAGAACCACCAATTGGACAAATTCTGCTCAAAGACTCCCCACAAACAAGCTTGGAAAGTGGATGCCTTGTCCTTCACCTGGAAAAAAACTATCAGTTTATGCATTTCCTACTCTGCCTCTCCTCTCCAAGGTACTAGTAAAGATCTAGTAGGACAAACCAAGGACGATACTGATTGCACCATACTGGCCACGCCAACACTGGTACACCCCCTCTTGTGTAGTGTCACTGCTGGCACCATGGCACCTGCCTCAGACCCCTACCCTGCTGTCCCAGTAGGAGGGCCAGATTCTGCAACATCGGCTTCAAACCCCGAACCTGGCAGCCTGGCTAATTACCTGATCTCTCCGTTACCATTGGTCAGTAAGCAAGTGTTGGATGTCATTCTGGAGGCAAGGAAGCCTAGTACTAGAAAATCTTAAGCTGAGAAATGGAAAAGATTCTGTGCCTGGAGCCAAACTCACGGGATGGACACAGCTGTGCCCAATTTACCTCAGATTCTTCAATACTTAACTGAAATGCTTCACAAGGGCCTTTCCTTTTCCTTCATCAAAATTCATGCCTCAGCCATTTCAGCTCATTACAACACAGAACCCACCCCTCTTCTCTCATCCACTGCTCAAGCAGTTCCTCAGAGGGGCCAAAAACTTAAGACCACCCAGGAGATCCCCAACTCCAGCCTGGGACCTTAAATTTGTATTGAAAAAAACTCACTCTACCTCCTTTTGAGCCAGTTGCAAATGCAGAGTTGAAATTCCTTTCTTGGAAAACAGCCTTCCTTTTAGCCATCACTTCAACAAGAAGGATATCCGAATTACAGGCCCTTATGGCAGTGGAGCCTTTCATCATCTTTCATGCGGACAGGGTGTTACTCAGGACCAATCCCTCCATGTCCATGGTGGTATCCACTGTGGCTCTTAATCAGTCCATTCATTTGCCAACATTTTCTAATCCACAGAACAAAGGGGAGCATATACTGCACTCCTAAGATGTGCACAGGCAACTTAGATTTTTACTTGGAAAGGAGTAAACCTCTCAGGAAATCTGAATGGCTACTGGTTGCATTTGCTGCAGGGGCAGAGGGGAAGGCCATTTCAAAGTAAACCATTTCTAAATGGATAGGCCATTGTGCTCATTTCTGCTATAAGCACCATGGAAAACCTACCCCAGAGGGGATAAGACCACATTCAACCAAGGCTGCATCTACCTCTGCAGCCTTCCTCAGAGGTGTCCATACCAGGGACATCCTAGGAGCTGCTACCTGGAGTTCTGTACATACCTTCAAACATTACCATTTGCCAATTTTCTCTAAATCTAGAGCTGGCTTTACCACTGCAGTCTTGCAGGGCCTTACATCTGGTGCTAATACTATCAAATTTCCTCCTCCCATTCTTAGCTTTGGGAATCTACCCAAATGTGATGACTGCAACAGTGAAACACGAAGAACATAGTACAGTTGTGTACACTTACCATAAATGTAGATGTTCGAGTGTATTCATGGTTGCAGTCCTGGTTACCTTCCCTCCAGCCCCCTGCCTTCTTTTGGCTATGCATCTTTTCTCCTTTACTATGCTTAAAAGCTTTTTGGTGTATTTTTTTTTTGTTGGAGGTATAACCTTGTATGTGTGTGTATATGTGTATGTATATCTGTATATATGTGTGTATATCTGCATATATGTGTGTGTATGTATATATATATATATATATATATATATATATATATATATATATATAATATATATTTACACACACACACACACATATATATATATATATATATATATATATATATATATATATATATATATATATATACAATTGCTTCCCATTATGGGGGCACCTGACATCTGTGGCCTGACTACCTGACGCCACGGAAGATGAGACAGCAACCGAAGCAGTACCAAAGACTGATAATCAGGGCGACTGAGGACGACTGCAAGCAGATTACCAAAATGTGATGACTGCAACAGTGAATACACTCTTAACATCTACATTTATGGTAAGTGTACACAACTGGTACTTTCTGTACTGAGAAGGCATGCCTGGCTTAAGGAGCAAACCTTGCCAGATCATGTCAAATCAGTTACTAGACACTCCTTTGAACAAGGACAATCTGTTTGGCACCAAAGCAGAAGAGGTTCTTAAGATGGAAGAAAAAGCTAAATCTATGCAGACAAAGAATTTTTGCAAGTACAGCCTCCTTGATTCAGCAGTCATTGCCCATTGAAACATTGGTCCTTTCCAGCTCCTTCAAGGCCATCTTAAACTAGACCCAGCGGAAACAGACCCCACAGACTGCTGTCTCAGAGTATGCAGAGATTTAAGCAATGGAGTGCCTCCACCTCTAAAGCAGAGAGTGCTAAGCCCCACCCCCTTAAGGAAAGAATTCCCAATGACTTCTCTGCTGCACTCCCCACCTCTGCCTGTCTGCTTGTGCCCCTAGGAGGAAAACTTGCCCTTCAAGCAAAAAAACTGGATTTCCATCACCAAAGACCGATGGGTCCTCAACATTGTTTCCCAGGGGTACAAATTCTGCTTCCATTCTCTGCCAACCCCTACAGGGTTCCCAGACCTCCCTCTAAACCAGTGGGCAGAGGCACAAAACCAAGTTCAGTCTCTGCTATCTATAAGGACGATTCAACCTGTTCCTGAGGAACAGATAGGTCAAGGATTCTATTCCAGACTTTTCCTGGAACCCAGAAAGGAGGGCACTTGTCACCCAATCCTAGATCTTTCAATTCTCAACACCTTCCTGGTGGTACCAAAATTCAAAATGCTCATCCTGTGGCAGCTTCTAGCCAAAGATGCCTGGTTAGCCGTCCTAGACTTAAAAGAAGCCCATCTGCATATCCCTATAAGGGAGTCCTGCAGGAAATGCCTACTCTTCAGGGCAGGATCTATGCATCATGAGTTCTCTGCACTTTTCTTTGGCATATCCACTGCTCCCAGAGTATTCACAAAATGTCTTGCCCCAGCCATTGCTTACTGCAGACAGAGAAATATTAAAATTTACCCATACTTGGACGACTGCCTGATTCAGGCAGGCAGACAGGAATTGTTGCAGCAGCTGACATTTGTAAAAAAAAAAACAAACAAAAAACAAACAAAAAAAAAACCTTCTAACCTCCCTGGGATACACCATCAACGAAAAGAAATCAAAACTAGTCCCCAGTCAAAAGATTGTATTCCTGGGAGCAAGCTTGGACACAGCATCCCAGATGGCATACCTCACTTCAGAAAAACAAGCCTATCTGACAGACTATTTTACTCTAGTGGCCTCCAGAATCCAGCTATCCACAAGGAAAATTTTGCAGGCCCTAAGGTTCATGGGCTCATGCATCCTAGTAATTCCATATGTCAGACTGCATTTGAGAAAACTTCAGTGGTACTTAAGTCCTTGGTGCCAACATTCTCAGGACCTGGAAACCATCATTCCTATCATACCCTGTCTAAGGATAGTTTCTTTGGTGGGCAGCAGCATGCAAGTACAACAAGGGACTGCCCTTTATTCAACCCCATGCCATCCAGACCCTAAACACAGATGCATCAGACTATACCTGGGGGGCACACAAGGACGGCAAGTGCATTTATGGTCACTGGAGCCCAAGTCAAATTCATCTGCACATCAGAAATGAGGTGCTAGCTGTGCAGCACGCTCTGACAGCTTTCAGATCACTACTCTCCCCAGGACACCTGAACACCACAGTGATGTGGTACATCAACAAGCAGGGGGAACCTACTCTTACCCACTCTGCAGGCTAGCCATGGCCCTTTGGAACACTGCCTTAGACATACAGGTTGATCTGCAAGCTCAATTCCTACCAGGCAAACAAAACTCGTCAGACTTGAGCAGCAATCTCCTAGACCCACATGAGTGGCAATTAGAACCCAGCATCTTATACCTTCTGATTCAGAAATGGGGGACCCCAGAGGTGGATCTCTTTGCCTCCCCCTGCAATCACCATTTCAGCAAATTCTGCACCAGGACACCTCACAGCAGGGCCTGGAAAGTGGATGCCCTATCCTTACAGTGGCTAAACCTATGAATCTATGCCTTCCCCCTCTGGCTCTTCTCACAAGAGCATTGCTCAATATAAGATGGGACAGACCAAGGACAATGTTGATTGCCCTGGACTGGCCATGCCGGCACTGGCACCCATTCTTGTGCAGCCTGTCAGAGGTGTGACCCTGGCACCTACACCAGAACCCAACCCTGCTCTCTCAGCAGGGGGGACAGATCTTGCACCTGCAACTGCAAACCTTAAATCTTGCAGCTTGACTTATTCCATGAAATTTCCCCCAGTAACCAGCCTAAGCAGGCAGTTGCTGGATGTCGTTCTTAAGGCCAGAAGACCCAGTACAAGGAAATCCTATGCTGATAAGTGGAAAAGGTACTGCTTCTGGATTCAATCTAAAGGAGAGGACACAACTGTGCCCTCCTTGTCTCTAATCCTGGATTACTTAGCATATCTACTCCACAGAGGCCTTTCCTTCTCCATTAAGATCCATGCTTCTGCCATTTCAGCTTGTTACAACACTGAGCTGCCTCTCTTCTCTCACCCTCTTATCAAACAGTTCCTGAGAGGGGCAAAGAACTTAAGGCCACCAAGGAGAGCACCTCCCCACTTTGCTTGGGACCTTAACTTTGTACTGGAAAAGCTCACGCTACCTCTCTTTGAGCCTGCAGCTTCAGCAGAGTTAAAATTCCTCTCTTGGAAAACAGCCTTACTTCTGGCTGTCACTTCAGTTAGAAGAGTGTCTGAGCTACAAGCACTTATGGCTGTGGAACCCTTCATTATTTTCCATGCTGACAGGGGTTTTCCTCAGGACTAATCCTTCCTTCATGCCTAAAGTGATGTCCGATGTGGCTCTCACCCAGTCTCTCCATTTGCCAACCTTCTTCCCTAATCCTCAAAATAAAGGGGAAAGGATCCTGCTCTCTTTGGACGTGCACAGACAGCTCAGATTCTACCTGGATGGGACTAAGACATTCAGGCAATCTAACAATTTAATAGTCAGCTTTGCAGCAGGGGCAGAGGGCAAGGCCATTTCTAAGCAAACAGTTTCAAAATGGATAGCACACTGAATCTACTTCTGCTACAAGCACCATGGGAAAACTAGTCCCTCAGGGGGTCAGAATACATTCCACTAGGGCAACTTCTACCTCTGCAGCATTCCTCAGGGGAATCCCTACCAGGGACATGCTGGAATCTGCTACCTGGAGTTCTGTACATACCTTCACCAAGCATTGCCACCTGCCTATCTTTTCCAAATCCAGGGCGGGTTTTGCAACAGCAATCCTGCAAAGCGTGCTAGCTAGCCCTAACTCTTCTTGACTGCCTCCACCCTTCCTCAGCTTTTGGAATCTACCCAAGTTTAACTGCAACAGTAAAACACGAAAAACATAGTACAGTTGTTTACACTTACCATAAATGTAGATGGTAGAGTGTGTTGGTTTCCCTCCCTCCAGCCCCCTTGTCTCTCTGTCTCTCGCTTCTCTCTCTGTTTAATACTCACCCCTTTCAGAGGTGTTTGCATTGGTATTTACTTTTTACTGGGGGTGTTTTTGCACTACCATAACTTAGCTCCCAATTTGGGGGGCTCCTGACATTTGGGGCAAGAAAAACTGATATAATGGTGTCAGCTGCCCGTTTATATCCCCCAGACCTGATGTCAGTCCTGGAGTGACAGCAACCAATGCAGAAATACTAAGTCTGTGGTATTTGGGTTGACTGAGGGCTACCTGCAGGAAGATAACCCAAATGTGATGACTGCAACAGTGAATACACCTGAACATCTACATTTATGGTAAATGTACACAACTGTACTTTTTGACTTCATCAGGTGTGGTTCATATTCCTATGGTCTTAAAACCTTTGTCCACCTTGGACACTGGACCTCAGTCCAGATCTGCTGTTGCAAATGTTAGGAATCATTCATATAGACATTAAAGGCCTCAAGTTAACTGCATGATTTCTCAAATTCCAGTGATGGCTAGACAGTCCAGACTTTCTTCTCAAATGCATCTAATTTTATTCTCCTCTCAAAAACCTTCTACCAGAAAGATTTACAAGAGTACATGGAAAAGATTTTCATATTGGGCAGAACAAAAAAACCTGGATCCCTTTTACAGCACCAGTTCCTTCTGTATTAGATTTTCTAACTTCAGTTTTTCATGATGGTGCTATTTTCTCCACCATATAAGTCCAGCTTGCAGCCATTTACAGTTATGATATAGGACATAATGCCTACCCCCTAGCTTCTTCTAAAATTTGTAAGGCTTTTCTGAAGGGTACTCTTCTGCTTAGACCTCCAGTAAGAGACCCTACTCCACCCTTGAGATCTTACTTTATCACAAACTTTAACCCCATCACCCTTTGAAACTTCGGTTAAGTTACACCTTAAGTTTCTCTTGGAAAACAATTATTCTTTTTGGCATTATATCAGCAAGGTGAGTTTCTGAACTCCGAAGCACTCTCCATGACTGCCTTATGTGTTTTTTCACAAAGACAGTGACCTTGTGTACAAACCTTTTCTTCCTGCCAGAAGTTTTCTCATTCAAGCATAAATCATAGGGTCATAGGTTAGTACTAGGCTAACTGCCCTTATGGGCCATTTTAAGCCTTGCCATTTACCCCATGTCAGAATCAAACCCTGCACCTTGTGTTTCTAAGGTAACCACTTTAACCATTACGCCAACCTCAGTTTACCAGTTTTTTTTTTTTTTTTTTTTTGCATGTGCAACAGATCCATCAGGGCTGGGTCTGAGGAAGCCCTGTAAAACTGAGACAGTCTTTCGGCGTTAAGTGTAGGACTATTATATTCATGCCCTGAATTTCCTGGTGAGAGCTTTCTGGGTGTTCCAACTGTTTGCAAGTGTCTGGTTAAGTACATGTCATAGGAGGCATTCTGTTAAATGATGGGTCTGATAAGGGTATAATAGAGTGGTTCTACAACTTCCTTCGACCTAGATGCTATACCCTTAACTGTAAGTTGGGCAACATGGCATGATTTTGTTGTTGTCTTGACTGTGTTGGACAAAGGCTAGATAGCTGTCTACATGTGTTCCCAGATCCCTTTTAGTTGAGTTGACTTGTGTTTTATCAATGGAATAATTAACTTGGGTTGATAGTTTTCCAAAGAGAATTGTAATGTATATAAGATATTTAATATATGTACATAGACATAAACTGTTTTGGGGAGTATGTGAAGAAACTAGAGTACTGATCATGTGCATGTTCAGAAAATGCTGTTAGTTTGACTTCATAGAATGTCATATTTTTGCCTCACCTTTAAGCTATTCCTTGTAAACTTTGTGATATGGCTAGTTAAGTTTTGCATTTACTAAATGATGGAGGTTTGAGTTTCAGACTTCTTGTCCTTCAGAAAATGTATGTTAATACAAACCCTGTTTCGGCAACGTTCTTGGTATATAACAGCAGTAGTTTAATTTTATGTCCTTCAGTTCTCATGTTGCAGTATTCTTCACCTTTGGGAGTTGCTGCCTGCAGCACCGGGCATCTGGCCAGTATACCAAAGGCTTGAAAGCAGGGGTACGTGTGATGTATGCAAGAACCATAGACTGAAGTCTGCTTTATCTGTGGCATCTGCACGCACCCAATTCTGAACTTTTCTGTAGGTGTGTTTCACACATCCAATCACCAGCTCCAATAATCCGGCATTTGTTTGACTTCAGCCATCTGTTTTCAACGATTGCTCCTGGCTGTCCCCATTCTGATAGGTACCCTTATGTTTTTTTTTTGCTTGTTTCTTTACCTTTTTCAGATGCATGTCATTAAGGACTACAAGGCCTGTTATATCTGCCACTCCTTTGTCCCAAAAACTCTTAGAAGCCATTTGTCGGCTTTTAATCTTTATGTGGAGAATCAGCGACTTTGATGCTTGCTAACTGAGATGAAAGGCAGAGTAGGCACCTCCAACGAGAAGCCAAGGAAGAAAGCTTAAAAAGCTTGGCCCAATGTCCCAGCTGCGCCTCAGAAATCTGATGTAAGCCTCGAGCAGAGTGTTCGCCCAGGATCTCTCCGGACTTTGTATTCTTCCCTGTTACCGGGAACTGAAATGGAAGCTGGTGCAGCAGGTATCCAGAGTATGTCCGCCGAAGCTTTACAGCCATCAGCTCCTGATGGTGAGGGGGAGCCACAACTCTTGGCATCGGAGAGGCCTTCTGCCTTGCTATCCATTCCAGTGTCAGCACCCACGCCTGCTAGTTCCACCTCTTTAAAAAGGAAACCGAAGGAAAAAACATAGGACTAAAGATCAGCTTGGGAGACCTGTTTCCAGCCTTTATTCAGGCTTTTCAGGTACTCTAGAGCCAGATTCGCCAGTCAGGCCAACTTCTTGTTTGAGGAAGAATCTGAGGAAGACTCTGCATCCTATGATGAATCTGACATGTTCCCAGAGTGAATCCCCTAAAGATTTTGCTACTCCTGAAGAAGAGATCCTCACTCCTGACTCCCCAGGAGAGGATTTCTGTTTTGGGGATACTATTTCCCTACTTAGGCAGCATTTTAAGAGGGAGGCTTCAGATATTTGAGACCAAGAAAAGATATTTTGAACTCCTCACCATCTGGAGTTCCTCCTTTACTTCCAGCCTTCCAGGATGCTCTCTTAGCTGCTTCCCAGAGCCAGGAGTCACAGCCTCCTGCTAGCAAGAGACCAGACAGATTTTACAAAGTGTCTGCAAAAGGCCTGTGTCTGAGTCCACCAACAGACCCTGCTGTTATTGCAGTTTCAGCTGACAAGTCCTTTAGGCAGCTGCCTTCTTCCCTTTTTTTCCCCACTGATAAGGATAGTAAATTTATGAATAGGTTGGGGAAGAAGATAAACGCTTCTTCCACCTTGGCCATAAGAGCAATTAACTATCCAGCTCATGTGGACCAGTTTGCTTTGGACTCCCTGACCAAGGCCTCTTCTTTGCTGTCTGACATGCCTGACTCACCAGTCAAGGCCCAGCTCGACACCCTTCTGAACATGGTATCCCAGGTGACTAGACACACTATCAAGTGCAGCTATGATGCTGTTGAAGCCTCTTTCAAATTTTTGCATCTTGTTCTGTTAAGGAAGTTCTCATAGTTGAGACTCCAACCTTTGCCCTTGGATGTCCAAGCAAAATTGTTAGATACTCCTTTGGATAAATCACCACTCTTTGGAGCTGCTTTTGCAGAACTACGCAAGTCACTGCAGGAAAAAGGGAAAGACTTGCAGAATCTAAAGCATTTACTGGTATCACTGGTTCCCAGATTCCATAGAAATTACCCTCAAAAGCTCTGCTTTCATTAAGAGCCAGTCCTCCCATTCCTCTGCTCATTCCATGGGACGAAGACAACCTAGGAAACTATCTACTCCTAGATCTTCATCCACCTCAGCACTTTCATCCGTTCTGTGACACCCAGGCACACACAGCTCCTCCACTCTCACTCTCTTCCCTTACCCACCTCCACCCCCTTTCCCCAACGCCTAACCCTATCCTACCCTCCTGCAAAAAATTATCACATACAGACTGGTGCTCTCCATCATTGAGAGAGGACTTCATGACTCGGTGGGAATCTCCATCATTCAAGGGAATCCCACAACCTCCACCCACTTAGCTTCCTGTATTCCCCACCATCCTGAGACAACTCCTCTCTCGGGGCACTGTTGAAGCAGCACCCGAGAGTTAAGTAGCCAGTGGGTTTTACTCCAGGATGTTTTTGGTTACAAGAAAAGATAGTCCTTGGAGACCCATTTTTGACCTATCATTCCTCAATCTCTTCCTCAAGGTGCCTACCCTTCAAAATGCTCACATTACATCACCTTCTTCCTCTTATTCCTCAGCAAGCCTTCATGGACTCCCTGGACCTGAAGGATGCTTACCTTAACATCTCTATTCATCCCACTCACAGAAAATTTCTTCGTTTGAGTGGGTTCATCACATTTTAGTTCTCTGCCTTGCCCTTTGGACTCTCCAGAGCCCCAGGAGTATTCACCAAATGTCTAGCCCTGGTCATTGGATACTGCAGACTACATATTTACCCTTACTTAGACGATCTCTTGATCCCACACCGGGACTCTCTCACCCTCTCAACATCTGAGCTGGGTTTGCAGGATTTTGCAAAATCTAGGTTTCACTGTGAACCAGTTGAAGTCCCAAATGGCTCCCTCACAAGACCTTGTTTTCCTGGGGTGCAGGATAAGGACAGACTTGGTCAGTCTGTCCCTGCCCACCAGAAAGGGGAATGAATTACTCACCCAATTTTTCCAAAACCTACTACCACTACCATCCATCTCAGCCAGAGAATTCCTGAGAATCATGGCATTCATGGCTTCCTTGATCCCCATGATCCCTTTAGCCAGGATGCACATGAGGAAGTTTGTGTGTATTGAGAAAGTCTTGGAACCAACACTTTCGTCCCCTGGAACCAAGTCTTCCTCTTCTCCCCCATTTAAAAAGGAACTTGGTGGATCTCTGCCATCACCCACGATCAGGGGGTGCACTTAGATTCCTCCAGTCAAACAGCATCTTTACACAGATGCATCCAATCTAGGTTGGGCTGTCTGTCCTTCACAGTTCCAACATCCAGCAGAAGGTGCAAGGGGAATGGTCCATTCCAGAAAGAGTACCACATCAATCTAAAAGAATTTAGGGCCCTTTACTTGGTAATCCAAGCCTTTCAAAAGATTCTTCTGCCAGGCACATTGAAGGTCGTCGCAGACAACATGACAGTCCTGTGGTACATAAACAGTGAGTAACAAAATCCTATTCTCTTTGCAGTCTGGCAGTTCAAATAAAGTCCCTGGCAACAGCCCAGCAGATTCATTTGCAGGCGGTTTACATCCCGTCAGAAGACGATGTGATGGTAAAACAACCCTGAGCATGACCTTAACACCCTCCCACGAATGGATGCTTCACAGGGAGGTGTTTCTTGATCTAGTTCACAGGTGGGGTATTCCTCAGGCTGATCTGTTTGCCTCCTCTCAAAACAGATAAATGCCCCTCTTTTGCACAGGGCTTCCCCATCCACAAGCCTGGAGGGTGGGCGCCTTCTCCTCCTCATGGGAGGGAATGTTCCTTTATGCCTTACAACCATTTCCTTTGATTCACAGTCATCCTGAAAGTACAGAACACCACACCAAAAATCCTGTTGGTGAATCCCTTCTGGCCATGACAGCATTGGCTTCCCCTACTATTTTATCTAGCCCAGGACCATCACCACAGATTTGCCTCACCGCTTTGACCTTATCTCACAAGACAAGGGATCTTTATTCATCCCCACCTTCTCATTCTCAATCTGTGTGTGTGATAGAGTTTTGATCCTCTTTAGGCACCTATATTCAGAGGATGTACTGTGTTGTTCAAGGGGCCAGAAAGCCAAGTATTGGGAGAACTGTTTATTCAAATGGAAAAGATTCTCCAATTGGTGCTATAAGAGTAAACAGGACCCATCTCAAGCTTGTGTTCCACTGGTCCTTTCCTGCCTGTGTGAATTGCTGCATTCAGGGTTGACTTATTCACTGAAAGTGCAGCTCTCTTCCATTTCTGCTTGCCTTCCTCGGACTCCACCTCAGGCTAGATGTCAAGCTATTTTTGAAAGGGGTCCTTCATATTAGGCCTCCTCGTAAGCCCATTTCCCCACCTTGGGAGAGACCTTAACTTTGTGCTAGAAAAACTTACACTAGCTCCCTTTGAGCCAGCCCAGTCTTCCTCTCAAGTTTTGTATATGGAAAACAGTCTTGTTAGTGGCTCTCATTTCTGTCAGGAGGTTATGTGAGATCCAAGCCCATATGGCTTCACCTTCCTACCTGGTCTTTCATAAGGATAGGATTTCTCTAAGGACTAACCCTTCCTTCTTGACAAAAGTAGTTAATGAGTTATCTCTAAACCAGGCCATTAACTTGCCTGTCTTCTACCCTTAGCCACAGAACCCCTCAGAAAGGACCTTACACTCCTTGGATGTTCATAGGCAACTGAGGTTCTACTTCGACGAGACCAAATCCTTCAGACAGTCTGATCAGCTTTCATCCTAGGACCCTAGGCAAGGCATTTTTAAAACAGACAGTTGCCTTTTGGATTTCTAAGGCTATTGCCTTTTGCTGTTCCTTTCATGGAAAATGGAAAAAGAAAAAGTTGTTTATCTGTCAAAGCCCATTCCACCAGAGCTGCTTCCTCTTCAGCAGCCTTTTTCAAGGGTATTGATTACTCATCTGCTGGAGGCAGCAACTTAGTTCTCAGTACATGCTTTCACCAAACATTGACAGCTATGTTTAAAATAACTACACTGGGACAAGTAGAAGAGGAGACATTGAAGGACAGAAGTGAAAAGGTGATCATGGGTGGCAGCTGGATGGGAGGAGGAAATATTTTAGGACAGTAAGGCTGTGGCTTTGGCTATGTCTGTGTAGGTCAGGAAATACTTTGTCTGCAGTAATGAAAATATCAATAGTGTAGGTACCAGTTTGAAACCTGACAAGCTGCTGATGTCCCCCGAAGTATGAGTGAATGATTTGGAGACTAAGAGTAGAATATTGTGCACTTAAAGCCATGGTATAGCATGTGTGGTGTTGGTAGCTCACTGTGATAAGGTAGCTGCTTGTTGCTAAAGATTTAGGTTGTTGTATTATGGCTTTGAAGGGGGGTGTTTTGCTGCTGCGGTTTCAACTGAGCTCATTAAATGGGTAGCAGCCTAAAACATTTGCAGCAAGCCGACATTGAGCCAAAACCAGTGTACCAAACAGCTTCACCCAGTAGTCAAAGGAGAACCAGGTCAACAAGTGAGCTGTGGGTATTGTGTGATTGGCTTGAGTGAAAATTCTGTGTGGGGCTACCTGGAAGTGGCACAGGGACTTGTTGCAGTGTGTTGCTGCTTCTTACAAAGTGCTGGTTAAGACTGGGTGATGTGGCCTTGCATGTAGATGAGTATGGGTGTAAGTTGTTTGGGTCATGGCAACATGAATGACTAGGAGCAGGGCAACATTGATGGGGCTAGTGGTACTAACAGCAGAGTAAAAATTGAAAGAACATGACCACCCATGGTTTCTCATTCCCTCAAAGTAATATAAGCTGTTACATAAGGAATTTCCAGAACCTTCATCCATTCCACCAGTTGTGGCTTCTGTGGAGGATATGTCACAACCTGCAAATGTTCTTTGTATTTCACTGTTGCAGTCATTACATTTGGGTAATCTGCTTGCAGGTTGCCCTCAGTCGGCCTGATTAACAAAGTCTTGGGTCCTGCATCGGTTGCTGTCCCTTCTTCCATGACGTCAGGTCGTCAGTGGTATAAAACATGCAGTCGACGCCACTACACCAGTCTTTCCTGCCGTGCGGTGCCTGAAGCAGAAGCAGTTCACTTGTGCCTGTCGTCCGACTCCTGAAATTTTTGTTTTCGAGTTTCAGAGCTGAAATCTTCAACTTAAAGCTAAGTACCCCATTGGGGAAACTTTTTCTTGCTCCTTACTAATGTCAATAAAAGTTGTTAATTGCATTACTTTTGGAAAGCAAACACCTCAAAGATTTTAATTTGTACTGTATTCCTTGCCTAGGCCATGACCACGATGTACTTTGCTGTTGGTTTTGTGCTTTATTTAATCAGCGCAGTATCTGTCATCTGTGCATTTTTGCCTCTAAATATTTCGGATATCTGTTTAATTATTCAGAAATGTCGTCGGCTAGCCATCCGACTACTGGGATTTCAAAAAAAAACGCAAAGTTAAAGACAGAGACAGGCCACTGAGGTCCAAAACTGCCGACAACGCTTCTCCTAAGCCAATCGCCAGTTCGCTGGTACTCAGTGAGGCGCTTTTGCAGCCCCTGATACTCGCTACTTTTGATTTACGGGCCTCTACTGAGACCCATTCAGAGTCCAGTATGCCGCGAGATGCTTCACCTATGGAACCTGCGAATGTCTCTACCTTGGATGGGTCCGGGGCTGCTGTGCAGGCACCGGCTTCTGAGGGTGTATTCAGGCCTACAGATTTGCATATTAAACAGACTCCTCCTTCAATACTAAGGCCTAAATCTCGATCTATGCCTAAAAAAACCAACATCCAGGCCATATGTTCAGGCCCCTGTGTTTAAAAAACCAAATGTTCAAAATGCCCGAAGATCTAATTAGGGGTAGTCAACCCCCCCCCCCCCTTCTAAGAGGCCTAGGGCTGAGTTTGACTATGAATCTTCTGATCAGGACTCTGTTTCTTCTGACTCTTCTAATGATATGGACTTGTCCATACCTACTTATGAGGATTCTGATGTAGAGAATTCCATTCCCTCTGCTTCCCCTTCTGAGGACTTTTCTTTTGGGGAAACTTTACATACTTTGAGGGAGCATTTCCACTGGGAAAGTCAGAAATTTTCTGATTCAAAAAAGAGGCTTAGGGATTTCCTTTTACCTCAGCATAGGCCTTTGGCTATAACTCCTGTACTAGACGTTGATGTGTTTTCAGAATCCATTATGGTCCCTGATTCCCTGCCTCCGGCTCCTAGTAAACCTGGCGGATACTGCAGGGTTCCTGAGTCCCACAAGTTCCTTTTTAAAAATCCTGTTGCAGACCCAAAAAACATTTCTCAGGGGCCCAAGGATATTAAGGCTTATGTTGCTAAAAATCCAACCCATCTGATAGAGACTCCAGGGCGCTGGATAGGTGGGATAAAAATGTTTGTACTTCTGCAACCTTGGCAATCAGGGCTTTAAACTGCCAATTTCATATGTTAAAATATCAACAGCATATTATTGGAGTGCTTAAACAGAAAATTGTTTATTTCTGACTGTGTGGAAAATAAAGATTTACAGGATTTATTGCATTCTGCTGAGCAAGTTGGAAAACATACTTTGCAGTCTGGTTTTAATTCTCTAGAGGCCTCCTGCAGGGCTGCTGTAACTGGGTCTGTGCTTAGAAGGCATGCTTGGCTTAAGGAGCAATCTCTGCCTGATCATGTTAAAGCAAAATTGTTGGATGCTCCATTAAATCAGGACCGCCTGTTTGGCAATAAGGCTGAAGAAGTTCTAAAAAAGATGGAAGATAAAGCTAAATCTATGCAAACTGTAAAAGATTTCTTACACGTGCAGCCTTCAAGATTTAGTAGGCACTGGCCTACTAAGAATTGGTTTCCAGCTACTTCCAGATCCTCTCAAGCCAAGCCCAGACACTCCAAAAACACCAGGTTTCAGTCCCAGGGGACTTTCAGAACTAAGCAATGGGGGGGGCCTCCATTTCCAAATCTGGAAATAACAAGCCCCCCCCCCCCCATGGTAAACCATCTCTATGACTTTCCTTTAATATTACTAAACACTTACCTTTGATGCCCCTTTGGGGGGAAAGATGGCTCTTCATGCAAAAAACTGGGAACTCAACCCAGGACAAATGGGTTTTAAATAGTGTCCCAGGGATACAGATTTCATTTCCACATGTTGCCAACACCAAACTGGTGGCCAGACCTGCCTCCAAATCAGTGGGCAGAGGCTCAAAAAACAAGTATTTTCCCTCTTAAGCATGGAGGCTATTTAACCTGTACCAGAAGAGGAAAAGGGACAAGGTTTCTATTCCAGGCTTTTTCTCGTACCCAGAAAAGGCCAGTCATGGCGTCCAATTCTGGACCTGTCTACTCTAAACACCTTTCTGGACATTCCAAAATTTAAGATGCTGACTCTTCAGTTACTTCCTATGCTAGGCAAAGATGCCTGGTTGGCAACTCTAGATTTAAAAGAAGCATACCTGCACATCCCAATCGGGGAATCTTGCAGAAGATACCTATGCTTCAAAGCAGGCTACTTGCATTATCAGTTCTCTGCACTGCCCTTTGGCTTGTCTACTGCCCCCAGGGTATTCACAAAGTGCCTGGCTCTAGTAATTGCATTTTGCAGGCAAAGAAATATTCAAATATATCCATACCTGGACGATTGTCTAATTCAGGCAGAAAACCAGGGCCTAATTCTAAATCATCTGGCGTTTGTAAAAAAGATTCTAACTTGTCTGGGGTACACCATAAACGAAAGGAAATCTCAGCTGGTACCCTCTCAGCAGATTACATTCCTGGGTGCAAGCTTGAATACAACTGCCCAGATGGCTTTCCTCACGCCAGACAAGCAAATTCATTTGGTAACTTACTTCAAACAAGTGGCCACAAAAACCCTGCTGTATCTACAAGACAAATACTGCAAGCCTTGGGGTTCATGGCCTCTTGCAGTCTTCTAATTCCATGTGCAAGACTGCATATGAGGAAACTACAGTGGTACTTAAAAAGTCTATGGAGTCAACATTGTCACAGCCTGGAAACAATAATTCCTATTATACCTTGCCTACGCCTGGAGTTCCTATGGTGGGCAGAGGCCTGCCACCAAAACAAGGGACTCTCATTCACAATACCCCCTGCCACCCAAACCCTAACTACATATGCATCAGATTATGCATGGGGAGCTCACCTGACAGGGAAATGCATTCAGGGCAAATGGAACCAAAATCAAATGCACCTACATATCAATCAAAAAGAAATGTTAGCTGTTCAGAGTGCTCTGACAGCCTTCAAGGACTACATTCTTCCAGGACAACTAATGATAAAGACCAACAACACCACTGTTATGTGGTACATAAACAAGCAGGGGGGGGGGTACACATTCCTACCCCCTCTGCAGACTAGCCATGGCATTGTGGAACACAGCCTTGAGCTACCAAGTGCACCTACAAGCTCAATTCCTGCCAGGAAAGTTGAATACACTGTCAGACGAACTAAGCAGAAATCTCATGTACCCACATGAGTGGAAACTGGAACCATGTATTTTCGACATGTTGACAAGCAAATGGGGGAGGCCAGACATAGATCTATTTGCCTTCCCCCAGAACTACCAGTTGGGCAAATTTTGCACAAGGACTCCCCACATAGAAGCATGGAAAGTGGATGCTCTGTCTTTCAGCTGGAAAAAGCTATCATTTTACGCCTTTTCCCCTCTCTCCAAATGCTCTCCAAAGTTCTGCTAAAAGTCAAACAGGACAAACCAAGAATGATTTTAATTGCTCCAGACTGGCCACGCCAACACTGGTACCCACTCCTTGCGCAGTGTGTCAGAAATATCTCCATGGCACCTGCCTCAGACCCCTTCCTTGCTGTCTCAGCAGGAGAACCAAATTCTGCACCCTCCGCTTCCAGCATTGAACCTTGCAGCCTGGCTGATCACTTAAATTCACCCTTAGCATCCCTCAGCAAACCTGTGATTGATGTCATCTTGGAGGCGAGAAGACATAGTACTAGAAAATATTATGCTGACAAATGGAAAACATTCTGTGCCTGGAACCAATTTTTAGGGATGAGCACAGCAGCGCCCAATTTACCTCAGATTTTACAATACTTAACTGAGATGCTTCATAAGGGCCTGCCTTTTTCCTCTATTAAAATCCACGCTTCAGCTATTTTAGCTCACTATAACACAGAAAGTCCCCTCTTCTCTCATCCCCTGCTCAAGCAGCATCTCAGAGGGGCAAAGAACATGAGACCACCCAGGAGAACTCCTACCCCTGCCTGGGACCTTAACTTTGTTCTGGAGAAGCTCACTATTGCCTTTCGAGCCAGCTGCTACTGCAGACTTAAAATTGCTTTCTTGGAAAACAGCCTTCCTCTTAGTAATCACTTCAGCTAGAAGGATATCTGAATTACAGGCCCTTATGGCAGTATAGCCTTTCATCATTTTTCATACGGACAGGGTATCTCTGAGGACCAATTCTTCCTTCATGCCCGAGGTGGTTTCCAGTATGGCTCTTAATCAGTCCGTTTATTTGCCAACCTTCTTTCCCAATCCACAGAACAAAGGGGAACGGATTCTGCATTCTTTGCACGTGCACTGACAGCTTAGAGTCTACTTGGACAGAACTAAACTTCGAAGAAAATCTGAACAATTGCTAGTAGCATTTGCTGCTGGGGCAGAAGGGAAGGCTATTTCAAAACAAACCATTTCTAAATGGATAAGCCAGTGCATTCATTTCTGCTATAAGCACCATGGAAAACCTGTTCCGGAGGGGATCAGCTCTAACTCCACCAGGGCTGCATCATCTTCTGCAGCTCTTCTCAGAGGTGTTCCTACCAGGGATATTCTAGAAGCTGCTACCTGGAGTTCTGTACATACTTTCACCAAGCATTATCATTTACCAATTTTCTCTAAATCCAGAGCTGGCTTTGCCACTGCTGTCTTGCAGGGCCTTATAGCTGGTCCTAATGCTGTATAAATTCCTCCTCCCAACCATAGCTTTGGGAATCTACCCAAATGTAATGACCAACAGTGAGACACTAAGAACATAGTACAGTTGTGTACACTTACCATAAATGTAGATGTTTGAGTGTATTCACTGTTGCAATCCTGGTTACCCACCCGCCAGCCCCCTATTTCTCCTTTATTATACCTCTTCTTTCTTTTACTATGCTCAAAAGCCTTTTTGGTGTATTTGCTTGTAGTTGGAGGTACATTTTTTGTGTTGTAAATTATATGTATATATATATATATATATATATATATATATATATATATATATATATATTTTTTTTTTTTTTTTTTTTTTTTTTTTTTTGCTCCCCATTTGGGGGGCACCTGACATCTGGGGCGAAAAACTGATTAAAATAGGGTCTGCTGCATGTTTTATACCCCTGACGACCTGATGTCATGGAAGAGGATACAGCAGTTATTCAGGCCAACTGAGGGCAATCTGCCAGTAGATTATCCAAATATAATGACAGCAACAGTGAATACACTCTAACATCTACATTTATGGTAAGTGTACACAACTGTACTTTCTGGGTTTTCCAGGTGAGTTTGATTCTGATCTGAAGATGGATTTTATCTACGAATCTGACGTCATCTCTGAACGCATAGGCTGTGATGTCTTCAGAGCCAGATTACTCTGAGCTGAAGCAGTCCTGTTGGGTCCGAGATGTTGGAATCAAGACTGATGTTTTTGGAGCAGTTTTCACCCCTCAGAGCTTTGGTTCTGGACTGCTCAGCTCCAACTTCTGCCTTTGGCAAGACTGCCTTTGGAGAGAGGAAGGATTCAGGGGGCCAGAACCCTGGCTTCTCGGCTCTCTTGTATTTATTGCCAGAGCACTCTATCTTTGAAGTTGTGAAGGTTTTCTCTGCTGTGGTAGAACAGAGAGATACTACTCCCTCGGATAATCTTTCCATATGTCTCTGCACTTTGAGCCACATCATTTTGTGCCACAGGCACAGCCAGCCTAAGGTCTTCAGACCACCCAGTAGGGTTTCAGTCTTTTCACAGTATCTCACTGAGGAAGTCCCTAGGAAGGGAAAGTGCAGAAGGTGGCACTTGGACTCCCCTCAGGAGCTGATCACTTAGGATACTGATTTTGATGAAGGGGAAGAGTCCCCATGATCACCTTCTGACGACGTCTCAGTTGGAGGCATTTCTTGAGATTTTTTAACAGAGAATGTTGGTCCTCTTATAATCTTTCCTCAGAATAGTCAGAATTCCTGGAGGCCTTTGGGAGCTAGTTCTACCCCCCGGGTTACTTTGCCTGCCAGTGAGGTCATTAATTTGATCTCTAGGCAGGCGTGGAAGAAATCTGACTCAGTTAAACCAGATCAGATGCTTCAGCATCCTTTGCCCTTCGGTGAACTTATTAGGCATACTTTACGAGACTACAAAGGAATTTATCAAGGAACTTTCAAAATCCCTTGCTGGGACAACCACGGCAGAGGCTCAATCTTCTGTGGTTTCAGTTTGCTACCCTTCATTCTGTTTCAAATTCATCCATGAGACTTGTATGCAGGTGAAGGTCCCTCAAGTCCGGTGGGTTCAAGCATTTCCATCAGGAGGCATGCCTGGATGCAGTTAGTTGATTTTGCAAAGCCCTTAAAGTCGGTCAGTGCACCTTTTGATGGCAAGTCATTGTTTGGCCCTAAGGTGGAGGACACACACTTAAGGTGTGAGGAGGGAAAGAACCTTTCTGCAGTGGGTATATGTACTTAGACCCCTCAAAGATCCTTTTGTACGAATCAAGTGACTGAAAGATGTGGTTCAGAAAGTCCAAGGTTCCTTTCCAAGATCTGTGTGGAGATGGTTCCCCAGGAGAGGGGGGAGCTCAAATGGATGATGCCCACGTGACAGAGGAGTCCCACAGAACCAATCAGCGATCCGGAAAGGATGTCCGATTGTCCCCCTCTGGAGGCAATCATGGGTCAGTTATCCGTGCACCAGAAAGTCTGGCTAGAAGGTAACAAAAGAATACATGTGTGCATAGAATTATTTCAGGAGGTTATATAATCACCTTTTCCCTATCTCCTCCACCTGTATGCAAATTTCTTGATGTTCCACCCTGTCAGAGGAATACCGCAGCAGTACAAATACAAAAGCTGCTAGAAAAAAATTCATCCAGGAGGTCCCACCAGACCAGATAGAATCCAGAAATTGCTCAAGATTTTTAGTGCCAAAGAAAACAGGGAACTGGAGACCAATTTTGGATTTCATTGACTTGAACAAGTCAGTTCGAGACAGTTTCATATGGTCACTGTTTAGTCCATTCTGCCCTTTTTGGGCAAGGATGATTGGATGTGCTCAATAGGCCTTCGGGATGCGTACTATATCAAGTCAAAATGAACAGACAGTGCAGAAGGTATTTACGGTTCTGGCTGGGAAGCAGTCATTATGTCAGAGCACTGCCCTTTGGCCTCACCACAGCCCCGGAGGTGTTTACCAAGTGCATGACAGTGGTAGCATCTCACTTGAAACTGCATGGATTTTAAGTGTTTCCATACGCTGACCACTGGCTCATTACCACCCCGACCAGACATCTTTTAGTAACGGCAAGAGATTACATACTCCAGATTTGTTCTTAACTGGGGATATCCATAAATTTCAAATCTCAGTTAACCAACTCAGACTGGAATTCATAGGGGCACTGTTCAACTTGGTATCAGTGACAGCTTCTGTTCTAGCAGGAGTGTAAACTGTCAGATTCCAGGTCAAGAAAATAGTATGCAGTACCAATATTTCAGCCCAGTTGATTCTTCAAGCCTTTGGGTCAGTGTCAGCTGCTATAATTTTAGTTTCCCTAGCAAAATTTCATGAGAATTCTTCAGTGGTTGCTAGCAACGCAATGGTCAATTCTATATCAAATGTCAGCCCAAATAAGAATCACTCAGGCATGCAAGGAATACCTTTGATCATGGAGTTGATCAGAGCAGGTCCTACAACACTGTACTTTCATTTTCACTCAACCCAGGGCCATAGTGACCATGGACACATCCCATATTGGGTGTGGGGGTCACTTCCTGCAGAAGATCGTCCAAGGCGTACTTGGTTACCCCGGAAAAAACAATGTGCATATCAGTGTCCTGGAAATGAGGGCAGTGCTCTAAATGTTGCAGGCCTTCCAAGAGATTTCCCGTTTGAAAAAAATTGTGATTCAAACAGACAGTATGTCAGTAGTTTGGTACATTAACAAACTGGGAAGAACCAGGTCTTACCCTCTGTATTGCGAAGCCTTCCGTATGTGGCAATAGGCATTTTCATTCACCCACTTCCAGATGGCAGTGCACATTCAGCAGAGCAACCCCAGCGTAATAGACAAATCGAGCAGGTCCAATGTTCATTTTTCACTGTTGTAGTCCTCACCTGTGGGTTATTCCGGCTGTGATGGCCCTTGGCCGGCCCGCATACCAGAGTCGGTGTTTTTCTGCATCTGCTGCTGTCGCTTGCTGACTGACGTCAGGTGCTATAAAGCAAGGCAGCCAACGCCATTACTTCAGTCTTTCTTGCCGTGGAGCCCATAGCAAAAGCAGTTTGCAAGTGTGCCAGTCGGTCGCTACCAGAGTTTTGAATTACAGCTGGAAACCTCTAAAGTGAAGTACCCCATTGGGGATCGTTTTTTTCTTGCACTAACCGATGTCTGAAAAAGTTAACGATGGTCTCGCCTGTGGAAAGCAAATCCCACACAGAAACTTCAGTCATACTGCGTCACTTATTTAGGCCCAGACCATGACGTCCCCTTTTGCCAGTTCTGTGCCGCCTTTAACGAGAGAACAATTTGTTGTTGAGCTGTTATTGTAGGCAAGTATTTTTGTCTTCTGTTTTCGCATCCCAAAATGGCGTCCATCAGCCAACAATTTGTAAACATTCTGAAAAAACAGACAGACCACTCAAGGGTAAGCCTTCTGACTACTCTACCGCTAAGCAGGTCACCGGGTCTCCAGAATTCAGTGAAGTGCTTTTGCAGCCCCTGATGCCTGATCTGATACAGAATTCAGTAAAGTGCTTTTGCAGCCTCTGCCTGACCTGATACTTTCGCAGGCCTCTACAGAGACCCTTTTGGAGTCCGGTATGCCGCAGAGTTCTTCATCTTCCGAGCTTTTGGATGCTCATAGTGTTTCACTGTTGCAGTCCTTAAAAACTGGGTTATCCGGCACCCTGTCACCCAGAGTCGGCCAGAATACCAAATTCCTTGGTATATGATGTCAGCTGCCTTCGGTTGTAAGCCTGGCGTCAGGTGCAAAGGAAGGCAGCCAACGCCATTTCTTCAATCTTTCTTGCGGCGGAGCCTGAAGAAGAAGCAATTTGCACGAGTGCCGGTCGGCCGATTACCTTATTTTTGTATTCCGACTGCTAAAGTTGAAGACCTCCTCCGATAAGTACCCTGTTGGGTACCCTCTCTTGCTTTAACGAATGTCAAGAGAAAGTTAATAACTGTCTTGCCTGTGGAAAACAGATTCCGCACTGTGATTTTCATTGTTACTGTATCACTTTTTTGGGCCTTGAGCATGACATACTTAACTCCTTTCAACCCGAGTACCATATGCCGTAGAGCTAGGATCTTATATAAGCATTTTGGAGTTTGGCCTATGTTCGTCGGTATGGTGTCTTCTGGTCTCCCGACTTCAGATGTTCCTAAGAAGTGCAAGGATAAAGACCGAGACAGGCTTAGGGTCAAATTAGCCGATGACATTCCTGTTATGTTGGTTGTTGGCCCAGTGGTAGTCAGTGAGGCGTTTTCAGTGTCCATGCAGTCCACAGATATTCAGCAGCAGGCCTTTACTGAAACCTTTTCGGAGTCCTCCATACCGCAGGCTTCCATTTAGTCATCTGACCCTTTGCCAGTTGCCGCTTATGATGGCTCTGGAGCCGCTAAGCAGGCACCGGCTTCTGAGTCCTCTTCTCCGCCCAGAGACCAGATCCAGACAGACCTTGGTTCAGACTACGCTGGTGGCTAGGCCTCCTGAGTCTCTCTGGCTTTCTTGCAGGTCTTCCAGCTGCAAATTGACTCAAAAACAGGCGCCGGCCTGTCCTCAAATGCCTCCGTCTCAGATTATTAAAATGGCTAGTGATCTGTTGAACCTTATCAGGGGCTCTCAGCCACCTCCTAAGAGGGCTAGGGAATTGTCCCCAGAAGTTTTGTGTGCCTCAGACTTTGAGGTTTCCAGCAACTCTGCTGATGAAGAGGGAAACTCTCAACTTTTTTCTGGTTTTTGAGTATTCCTGATGCAGAATTCTGCCTTCCCTCCAGAAGATTTTTCTTTTGGAGATGCTCTGAATACTTAGGGAGCATTTCAAATGGGAAAGTCAGGACTACCCTCAGTCTAAGAAAAGGATTAGGGAATTCTTGGATTTGCCACAACATAAGCCTTTGGCTATCCCTCCGGTATTGGAAGTTCTTGATGATGATTTCACGGAGAATTCTTTGACTCCTAATTCTGTTCCTCCTGCTCCCCGAAAACCTGACAGGTGGTATAGAGTTCCTGATTCTCATCAGTTCCTTTTCAAGAATCCTACTGCTGATCCCGGAGATTATTTCTCAGGGCTCTAAAGGTGTTAAAGCCATGGTTGCTAAAAATCCTGTTCCCCCTGACTGAATCTAAGACCTTGGATAGATGGGGTAACAAGGTTTATACCTCCTCCACCCTGGGGATTAGGTCAGTTAATTGTCTTTTTCATATCCTTAAGTATCAGCAGCATACTTTGGAGGCTATTAAGGCTAAAATTGCTGGTGTTCCTTCCCTGATTGAGAGTAAGGACATGCAAGATTATTCTGCCACTCTTGTCACTAAACATTCTCTACATTGTGGTTTTGACACTTTGGAGGCTTCTTGCAGGGCAGCAGCCACTGGTTCTGTTATTAGAAGACATGCTTGGCTCAGTGAACAGCCGTTTTCTGAACCTTTCAAATCTAAATTACTGGATGTGCCTTTGCACAAGGACAGTCTTTATGGTAACTAAACCAAGAGGTGTTAAAGTTGGAGGATAAGGCCAAATCTATGCAAATTGTTAAGGATTTTCTGCAAGTTCAGCCTCCTAGCTTTAGTAGACATTACCCTTCTAAGAACTGGACTTTTCCTGATCTTGGCAAACAGGGTCGCACTAGGCCTAGGGGTTACAGGTCTTCTATGGGACAGACTTCCACCCCTCAAAAGGCTAAGAACTAGCATGCTTCCTCTTCAAAATCGGGGAGTTCTAAGAAAACCTCCCAAAGCTAGCATTCCCAATGACTCTGGCCCTCCCCTGCCTGCCTCTGCGGGCTCAGGGTTTTCTTTGGGGGGAAGGTTAGCCATTTTTGCAGATGTCTGGTCCACCATCACAGACGACAAATGGGTACTCAAAATAGTATCCCAAGGCTACAAGTTCTCCTTTCACACCTTCCCTGTCCACCAAGGATACCCAGATGTCCCCCCACATCAAAGGGCAGAAGCAGAAAAACAAGTTTCTTCTTTGCTAAACCTGGGAGCGATATAGCCAGTTCCAGCACTACAGATAGGCCAGGGTTTCTATTCAAGACTTTTCCTCGTTCCCAAAAAAGGGGGCACCTGGCACCCTATTCTGGATTTGTCCATTCTAGACACTTTTCTGGTGATTCCCAAGTTCAAAATGCTCACTCTTCAGCAGTTGCTGCCAATGCTGGCCAGTGATCAAGGCTGGTGACTTTGGATCTCAAAGAAGCTCATCTGCACATCCCAATAAGGGATAGCTGCACGCAGTTCCTTTGCTTCAGGGCAGAACAGGGGCACTTCCAGTTCTCTGCACTGTCCTTTATCTACTACTTCCAGAGTTTTTGCAAAATGCCTGGCTCCAGTCATTGCTTTTTGCAGGCAAAGAAACGTTCAAATTTACCCTTACTTGGACGACTGTCTTATTCAAGCAAACTCTCCAGAGCAACTTCTAAAGGATTTGGACTTTGTAAAGAACCTTCTCACCTCTTTGGGTTACACTATCAACGAAAAGAAGTCAAAATTGGTACCCACCAGGGAGATTGTATTCCTGGGAGCTAGTCTGAACACAGCCGCCCAGATGGTATTCCTCCCTTAAGAGAAACAAATGGATCTTTTGAATTACTTCAGGAATTTGGCAAGCATGACCCAGCTCTCTGCAAGGCAATTCTTGCAAGCCCTGGGATTCATGGCTTCATGTATTCTGATGATTCCATATGCCAGACTGCATATGAAGAAAATACAATGGTACCTCAAGAACCTTCGGTGTCAGCACACTCTGGATTTAGACTTGATAGTTCCTCTGATTCCCTGCCTGCATGTGGAGTTCTTTGGTGGGTGACGGCATGTTCATAAAACAAAGGCCTGCCTTTTTGTCCACCTCCTGCCAGCCAGACTCTTACCACGGATGCCTCAGACTATGCTTGGGGAGCACATCTAGAGGGCAGATGCATTCAGGGGACTTGGAGCTATCAACAGATTAATTTGCACATAAATATGAAGGAATTGATGGCAGTCCGGCAAGCCTTGATGGCTTTCAAGCATCTACTCTCTCCTGGTACTCTTCTAGTCAGGGCAGACAACACCACAATCATGTGGTACATCAACAAGCAGTGAGGGGGACTCACTCTTTTACCCCTTGTGCAGATGAAGCATAATATTATGGTCCATAGCAGCTTCCATGGGCATTCATCTGATAGCTCAGTTTCATCCGGGAAGGCTCAGTGCCATGGTAGACCGGTTGAGCAGGCAGGCCCTGGATCTTCACGAGTGGAAACTAAACAAGACCATCTTCTACCGCATCATTCATCGTTGAGGCACTCCCCAGGTGGATCTCTTCTCATCTCCGACCACCCACCTTCTTTCAACCTTTTGCACCAGGGAACATCACGACAAAGCTTGGAAAGTAGATGCTCTGTCCTTCCCCAGGACACAGCTCTCAATCTTATGCCTTCCTTCCCCTGCCTCTTCTTCCCAGAGTGCTGTTAAAGATAAGGGGCGAAAAACCAAGGGCCATTATCATAGCTCCAGACTGACCCAGGCAACATTGGTATACACTACTTTGTGCACTCACTCAGTCTCACCCTTGACATCTTCCCCTGTTACCAGATCTCTTGGTTCAGGAGGGAGGTAAAATTCTACATCCTCATCTTCAGACTCTGCATTTTGCAGCCTGGCTCATAATATAAACCTTTCCCAGTAGGTGGTTGAGGTTCTTTGCGAGGCCAGGAGGCCTAGCATTAGGAAATCTTATGCAGATAAATGAAAAGGATTCTGCATTTGGATGTAGGCTAGAGGGTAAGACCCTTCTCGACCTACTCTTCCTCTTATTCTTGACGATCTTGCAGGCTTGCTTTATGGCGGACTTTCCTTTTCAGTCAAGATTCATGCTTTGGCTATTTCTGTTCATTTTTCCTTTGAGCGACCCGTTTTCTCTCATCCCTTGATGAAGCAGTTCCTCAGGGGAGCTAGCAATTTAAAGAAGGGCACCTACTCCTGCTTGGGATCTTAATTTTCTACTTGAGAAGCTTACTCTGCCTCCTTTTGAACCAGCTGCCTCAGCAGATTTAAAGTTTCTCTCCTGGAAAACTGCCTTTCTCTTGGGTGTTACTTCAGCTAGAAGAGTTTCAGAGCTGCAAGCCTTAATGGCAGTAGAGCCTTTTATCATCTTCCATGTGGATAGAGTTTCTCTTGGAACTAATCCCTCCTTTATGCCTAAGGTGGTTTCTAGCCTGACTGTTGACCAGTCCATCCACCTGCCTACCTTCTTTCCTAATCCTCAGAATTAAGGGGAAAGGTTACTGCACTGCCTGGATGTGCATAGACTGTTTAGATTTTACCTAGACAGGACTGAACCTTTTCGAAAGTCGGATCAGTTGTTGGTCAGTTTTGGTCCTGGAGCTCGGGGCAAAGCTGTTTCTAATCAGACCATTTGTAAATGGATTGCTCATTGCATTCACTTTTCTTACTTACAGCATGGAAAGGTTCCTCCACAGAGTATTAGGACCCATTCTACTAGAGCTGCCTCTATCTTAGCAGCTTTTTTAAGATATGTACCGACTGGGGACATCCTGAAAGCAGCTACTTGGACTTCTGTCCACACTTTCACAAAACATTAGAATTTACCCTTGTTTTCTAAGCCCAGGGCTAATTTTGCCACTGCAGTGTTGCAGGGCATTCTTATCAACCCTTAAACAGTGGGTGTTCCTCCTCCCTTTTATTTTTTCCTGGGCTTTGGGAATTGACTCATTTTATAAGGACTGCAACAGTGAAACACGAACATAGTACAGTTGTGTACACTTACCATAAATGTAGATGTTGGTGTATTCACTGTTGCAGTCCTGGCCCCCCCCCTTCCATCCCCCTTTTTTCCTAGGGCACAGACTGGATTTTTCTTTTCCTGGTCTAGCCTTTTTAGGGGCTCTTGACATTTAAGGCAAGAAAAACTGAGGAAAGGTCAGCTGCCTTCCTTTGTACCTGATGTCCTGACGTCAGGCTTACAACGAAGGCAGCCAACGTCATATACCAAGGCCTTTGGTATTCTGGCTGACTCTGGGCTACCAGGAGCCGGATAACCCATTTTGTAAGGACTGCAACAGTGAATACACTCTAACATCTACATTTATGGTAAGTGTGCGCAACTGTACTTTGTCTCTGCCTTGGCTGGTTCTGGAGCCGTGACACAGGTACCGGCTTCCGAGGAGTTCCTTGCACTACCAAATCTAGTCAAAAACCGACGTCTTCTCATCTGACACCGGTTCTCTCAGACCGATGGATACCCTTAGGCCTAGAAGCAAGGCTACTCCTAGGAAATCTACCTCTAGCCACCATCTTTCTCCTGCTCCACCACCCCAAGCTTAAAAGCTTAAAATGGTGGAATATCTTGTCTCCCTTATCAGGGGTAGTCGGGCCACAACTTCTAAAAGGAAAAGAGACCCATCTCCTGAAATACTGACAGAACAGGATTCTGAGGAATCTGATTCTTCAGATTTTGAAGAGGAACAACCACCTCTGACTGCTTATGAGGATTCGGATGCAGAGGAATCCATTCGCCTCCCCACCAGAAGGTCTTTCCTTTGGGAAAACCCTTCACACCCTCAGGGAACATTTCTACTGGGGATCCCAGGACTTCCCTCAGACTAAGAAAAGACTGAGTTTCTATACCTGCCCCAGCACAGATCCTTGGCCATACCCCTTATCTTAGAGGTGGTGGATTATGTCTTCCATGAATACAGCTTGGTTCCTAATGCCCTCCTACCTGCTGTCAGTAAATCTGACAGGTATTAGAGTAGCGGATTCTCGCAAACACCTGTACAGAAATCCAGCTGCAGATCCAGAGGTCATTACACAGGGATCAAAAGGAGCTAAGGCTAGTTCTGCAAAGAATCCTATTTCTTCTGACGTATTCCAGAGCTTTGGACAGATGGGGTAAAAAAGTATACACCTCCGCAACCTTAGCTATCAGAGCACTCAGCTGTCAGTTCCACATGATGAAATGTCAACAACACACTTTGGAACGATTAAAGCAAAAGGTTTCAACCTTTCCTGACTCTGCCAATTCAAAAGAGTTAGCAGATTTACTGCACTCTACTTGTCAAGTGGCCAAACACTCATTACACTGTGGATATGATGCCCTAGAAGCTTCAAGCAGGGCAGCAGTGTCTGGATCTGTCATTAGGAGACATGCATGGTTGAAGGAACAACCTCTCCCTGATCATGTCAAGTCTAAATTAATTGATGTACCCTTGGATAAGGACTGCTTGTTTGGAATAAAAGAAGATGAGGTTCTTAAAAAGATGGAAGACAAAGCAAAATCAATTCAAACAATAAAAGATTTCTTTCAGGTACAACCTCCTAGGTTCAGCAGGAATTTTCCCTCAAAATACTGGTCCTTTCCTGCACCTAGCAGACCGGGGCAAGATAAGCCCCGCAGGGACAGACCACCCATGTTCCTATCCCAGAGACAACAGAGAACCAAACAGTGGACCACTTTTGCTCCAAAGGCAGGAAGTTCTAAGCCATCCCTCTATGGCAGAAACTCATATTGAACTCCCTCTTCCCCCTCTGCCCTCTTTTCACTCATGAAAAATTAGGAGGAAGGCTCTCCCTCTGCAAAGAAAGTTGTCTTTCTATAAGAAAGGACCAGTGGCTCTTAAAGATCATTTTTCAGGGATACAAATTCTCCAGTGAACCCCCTATTCCAAGAGGGTACCCAGACTTCCCTCCAAATCAGTGGGCAGAAGCATTAAAACTAGACCAAACTGTTATATCCCAAGGGGCAGTAGAACCTGACCTCCCAGATCAAAAAGGCAAAGGCTTTTATTCCAGACTATTCCTTGTTCCCAGAAAAGAGGGCACCTGGCACCCCATCCTGGACCTATCCATTCTGAACACCTCCCTGGTGGTTCTGAAATTCAAAATGCTAATTTATGCAGTAGCTGCGTAAGCTGACCAAAAATGCCTGGTTACCATATTTCTAAAAGATGCGTACCTTCACATCCCTAGAAGGGAATCCTGCAGTAAATTCCTGCGCTTCAGAGCAGGCTCACAACACTTTCAGTTCTCTGCGCTACCCTTTGGTTTATTTACTGCTCCCAGGGTATTCACCAAATGCTTAGTCCCAGCCGTAACCTTTTGCAGACAGAAAAATATCCAGATTTACCGTTATCTGGATGACTGGCTCATTCAGACAGAGTGCAAAGAAAAGCTTCTCAGGGGACATCCTCTTTGTCAAAACTCTCCTAACCTCCTTAGGGGTACACCATCAACGAGAAGACATGAAAACAAACACCCTTTAGGAAGATAATTTTCTTGGGAGCACAGCATCCCAAATGGCCTTCCTGTCCCAGGAAAAGCAGATCTTCCTGCCTCTCTACTTTACCCAGCTGGCTTCCAGTACTCACCTCACTGCGAGGAAGTTGCTGCAAGCCTTGGGGTACATGGCATCTTGCATCCTTCTAATTCCTCTGGCCAGGCTTCACATGAGAAAACTTCAGTGGTATCTAAAGAACCTTTGGTGTCAGCACTCAACCTCTAGAGACCTCTCTCCCCCTCTGGATCCCCTGTATATAGGCTGAGTTTCTCTGGTGGGCAGGGGCCTGTGCCAAGAACAAGGGTGTCTTCCCTTCGCCCTACCGAGCAGACCATTACCACCAGCGCCTCAGACATTGCTTGGGGCACTCACCTAGAAGGCAGGTGCACCCATGGTCTTTGGGATGCCCAGCACCTTCCCTTACACATCAACCAGAAGGAAATGATGGCAGTACAAAAGGCTCTGACATCCTTCAAACCCCATCTCAAGCCAGGGGTTCTCCTTATCAAAACAGATGCCACAGTAATGTGGAACATCAACAAACAGGGAGGGACCCAATCTTACCCTCTGTGCAGGCTAGCCATGAACCTCTGACAGCCTCTTCCATGGGATTGCACCTAATAGCCCAGTACCTACCAGGGATCAACAACACCATGGCAGACCATTTAAGCAGGAGCTTACTGGACCCCCACGAATGGTAGAGCCACAGAAAAATCTTTACAAATCACTCAGGAGCAGGTGACTCCAGAGGTGGGTTTCTTTGCATGGCATCTCAACCATCAGCCTAAAAAATTCTGTACCAGGGAGTATCACCACCTAGCGTGGAAGGTGGATGCCTTGACTTTCCCCTGGAACACCCTCTTTGTGTGCACATTCCTTCCTCTGCCTGTTATTCCCAAGGTACTGATCAAAATAAGGGTGGAGAGACCAAAGGCAGTCCTCATTGCTCCAGATTGGCCTAGACAACATTGGTACCCCTTACTACGCAGCCTGACATTACAGCCTCCCAGGCAGCTTCCCCTGATTTCAGACCTCCTAACTCAGGGGGGGGGGTGCTGCACCCAGATTTGCAGACCCTCAAACTATCACCATGGCTAATACTCTAAAGGCAAACAAGGGGCCCCAGATAAGCAAGCCGGTCCTAGATATTATCACAGAGACCAGAAGGCCCAGCAATAGAATATCTTGCACTGGAAAATGGAAATGATTCTGCTCATGGAGCCACTCCACAGGGGGCAGTACTTCACAACCTTCCATCCCAGTTATCCTTGACTACCTGGCGGAGCTGCTTAATAGTGGCCTCTCCTTCTTTTAAATTCCACGCCTCAGCCATTTCAGCTCATTTTGATACAGATCAGCCCCTGTTCCCCCATCCTTTGATTAAATAATTCCAAAGAGGGGCTGTTAATATCAGACCTCCGAGAAGGCCACCCACGTTGACCTGTGACCTGAATTATGTTTTGGAAAAACTAACCCTACCACCCTTCGAACCTGCTACTTCAGCAGAACTAAGATACCTCTCCTGGAGGACTGCTTTTCTCCTAGTTATCACCTCAGCTAGAAGGGTTTCAGAACTTCAGACATAGATGGCCATTGAGCCCTTCATTTTCCATGCAGACTGGGCTCCCCTGAGGGGACTAATCCTTCCTTTATGCCCAAGCTGGTATCTAATTTGACTCTCAACAAAGCCATACATTTACCCACCTTCTTTCGTAACCCTCAAAACAAGGGGGAAAGAATTTTGCACTCACTCGATGTGCACAAACAGCTCAGATACTGTCTGCACTGTACTAAACCCTTCAGGAAAGCAGACCAATGACTTGTCAGCTTTGCCCCATGGGCAGAGGGGAAGCCCATTTCCAAGCAAACTGTTTCCAAATGGATATCTCACTATATCCATTTCTGCTACAGATTACATGGACCCCCCCCCCCCAAATCTATTCAAACCCATTCCACTAGGGCAGTCTCAACTTCAACAGCATTCCTCAGAAGAGTTCCCACCAGGGACATTCTGGAAGCTGCCGCCTCGACTTCTGTCCACACCTTTGCCAATCATTACCACTTACCTCTGTTTTCTAAGGCTAGGGCAGGCTTTGCCTCTGCAGTTCTGCAGGGCATGATGACCCATGCCCAGGTCTCTTACTAATCCTACCACCCCTCTACTCAGCTTTGGGAATCCTCCCACATGTGATGACTGCAACAGTGAAACACCAAGAACATAGTACAGTTGTGTACACTAACCATAAATGCTGATGTTAGAGTGTATTCACTGTTGCAGTCCTGGTTTCCCTTCCTCCTTTCCCCTTGTATCTTCTTTCTTTAGGGAGACCAGCTTTTCAAAGAGGCTTTTAGCCACCAGGACCACTTTACCATATTACTTGGGCTTCTGACTGGTTAGGGCAAGAAAAACTGGTGTTATAGTGTTGGCTGCCTTGCTTTATAGCACTGATGACCTGACGTCAGTCAGCAAGCGTCAGTAGCCGACGCAGAAAAACATGGACTCTGGTGTTCGGGCCGGCCGAGGACTACCACAGCAGGGATAAACTTGCAGGTGATGACTGCAACAGTTAATAATACCATAAATGTAGATGTTAAGAGTGTAAGTGTACACAACTGTGTATTCTACTGCCTCACTGGTGGTCTCTCAACAAGAACATGACAAATGATTTTCTGTGGATGGGGCCAGTCTTGCTGGAGTCTTTGCTTCCACCCTAAACAAGTATAGCAGCTTCATTGCCAGGATTCCCCCACCTCTGGGAGAATCACAGAAGAACTCTGTACTCCATGATTGACCCCTGGTCATCTCTGCTTATCCCCTGACTCCCTTGATCCCCAAATTTCTGCAGAAAGCTGCCAGGTTGAATACAAGAGTCATCCTCATTGCACTGTCCTTGCTTTGACAGATTTGCTTCCCTTTCCTTTGATCTAATCTGCTTTGTCCACCTTGAATTCTGAATCCAATTCCAGGCCTCCTATCTCACCCGACAGACATGATTTACCCAAATATCTCAAACCTAAAGCTAGCAGTGAGGTTTCTCCATTTCCATTAATAGCCAGATAACTGATCCTTTCTTCCCTTGTCTGTCACATTCTTTCCATAAGGATTCTACAAAAATGTTATAGAAGTAAATGGAAAATGTTCTATCTTTGGGCACAGCAGAAACCCAACTGACCCCTTTTCAGCTCCTGTACAGAGTGTTCTGGTATTTTGGCAGAAATGTTTGAGGGAGCTAGCGCCTCAACGATTAGACTTCAGTTTGCAGCCATCTCCAATTTTCGTATTGCATTTGAGAATTATTTCCTAGATTCATCTAAGCTTTGTAAAGCCTTTTTGAGAGGCACCATCCTTCTGAGATCTTCATATAAAGACCCTACTTCACTAGGGGATTTAAGTCTGATACTACAGGCCTTTAATTCATTCTATTTTTGAGCCAGCAGCTAAATGTGATCACAAATTCCTTACCTGGAAAGCTATCGTTCTTGTGGCTATTACCTCAGCAAAGTGAATTTCAGAACTTCAAGCTTTGTCCTGTAAACCTTCCAACTTGATTTTTCATAAGGATACAGTTGCATTACGTACCAATGCTTCTTTCCTTCCTAAGGTTGTCAGAATTCAATGTTAAGCAGTCTTATTAATGACAGTAATCTTTCCTAAATTTGTAAACAAGAGTGAATGTTAAGTTCATTGTACGTCCACAGACAGTTGTATTTTTACATGTGCATAGTGAAAGATGTTATAAGGACAGATCAATTATTTGTGTCCTTTGCAGACTCTAAATTGTTGCAAAAGTAACTCTAGCCAGATGGCTGAATGGCTGTATATCATTTGTCTACAACAGATTGGATCTCACCTTACCAAAACCTTTGAGCCAATTCAAATAGGTCCATGATGACTTGTGTTTCTATCTAAGGCTTCCATGGACAATGTGTGACTGCAACCTGGGCTAATCCTCATATCTTTGTTACTCATTACAGACTAGATCTGGATTCGGGGAGCGCAGCTTTTGGCTCAGCTATGCTCAGGAATTAGTCCTTTCAGGAATTTAGGTAGCTGGAGACTCTGTCCCAGCAGTTGAGGATAGAATAAAAATTGACATCAGATAAAGAAGGTTATGTATTTATGATGTTCCATCTGTGTTGTCATTTTCATTCTTCCTCAACTTCCCACCCACCAACCCCCCTACCTTGTTTCGATTTCTGGAAGATTGACAGTTTATAAGGACACCACTTTCGTCCTTGTTGATGTCCAGAGAACTTATTGTTAGTATTTTTTATAGCATCTCTTTCTACTTTTTATAAGATAGCAAATGAGATCTCAGGCATGTTAAGTGTGTTTGTACATTAAAAGCTCAAGAACTTTTTGGTAGCTATTGTAATGATCAAGTGGATTCTGAAGTTTGGATCCAAACCTAACAGCTGAAGAATGAAAATGGATAACACAGAACATTATAGTAAGTACTTGTTGTTGACAACAAGTAAGTACATAACCTTTATAATTCCAATCCTACTCTTTTTGACAAGGATGGAAAGGTTATTGGTAAGTACAGGAAAAACTGTATGCTTCTACATCTTTGATTTTTTTTTTTCAGAACTTTGAATAGACGGGTCCTTATGTTTGGAATAATTTTGAAATTGGAGTGTTTTGTTCGCTGCCCTTGAGGAAAAAATAATTTTTTAATTTATTTTATTCTGTTGTACAAGTTATTGTTCATTACATATATGTATGTCTCAGCTGATAATTCTTCCAGGGGCTATGACTAATGGTACTGTGCTGAGGAGGTTTGCTTAGCTACATTATCTGAACCTCCCAGACTATGTGAATAATGAGATGAAATTAAATTATCCTTTGGATGGAAATTCAGTTTTTGGTTCCTCTGCTGCAGAGATTAGCAAAATTTCTGATGAAAAGAGTAAGTTGATAAAGGGGATTTTTAAGGTTTTTCAGCCCTCCTTTTCTGAATTTTGTATGGAATTATCTAAACCCTCATCCAGTTTTGGCAATAAGTAAACTCAACAAAATGCAGATAAACAGACATTTAAGTAGTGCCGATGAGGTGCAGGAAAAAAAATCAGACCCCCT